>NW_006408570.1:8619130-8624276 GCF_000296735.1 Chrysochloris asiatica | reverse complement strand
AACCTCGGAAACCCTGTACAGGGTCGCTATGGGTTGGAACCGACTCGACGGCACTTAACAACAACAACAACAACAAATTTACTTCAATGAATCGGGCTGCTAACCTCAAGGTCGGCAGTTCGAAGCTACCAGTAGTTCTGCGGGAGAAAGATGAGGCTTTCTGCTCCCGTAAACATTTGCAGCCTTGGAAACTGTATGCAGGGTCACTATGAGTCAGAACCGACTCCACGGTACTTAACAACAGCAATATATCTAATATAATCTAATAATATTAACTCATTGTAAAGTCCATCCATTAGACCAAGGCTGCTTCAAAATAACTTAATAGGGGGCTAAGAGGACAGATGCAATTTCATTGTTATAGATTGAATTACACACCTTCCACCCTAAAATGTGTTGTGAATCTTAACCTCAATGCCTGTGTTTGTAATCCCATCTGAGAACTGGTTGTTTTGTCATGTTAATGAGAAAGTATCAGTGTAGGGTGTACTTGAGTAACTGTCTTTTCAGATATCGAAAGATATTAAATAAGTAGACAGAGAGAGGTGAGTTAAGACAGATTCCACGCCACATGGAACTCTTCAAGGAATCAGGAAGCAGAAGCTGGACAGACAAGGTCCTTTCTCTAAGACTGACAGAGAAAGCCTTCCTTCTCCTAGTACTGGGACAAGAAGCTCTGGTAGCGTAGTGGTTATGAGTCAGGCTGCTAATCCCAAGGTCAACAGTTCAAAACTACCAGCAGTCCCGCAGAAGAAAGATGAGGTTTTCTGCTCTCATAAAGATTTACAGCCTTGGAAACCCTATACAGGGTCACTATAAGTCAGAACTGACTACATGGCTCATAACCATCACCAGTTCTGGCGCAATGAATTTGGACTGTGAGAAAATAAATTTCTGTTTGTTAGAGCCACTCAGTTGTACATTTCTATTACAGCAGCTTTAGATAACTACAACAGAATTAGTGCTAGGAGTGGGGTACTACACTGATAGATACCTAAAATGTGTAAGCATCTTTGAAATTGGATAATTGGTAGAGACAGGAAGAATTTTAAGATGCCTAGATTGCTTTGAAGAGACTGTTGGTAGGCTTATGGATGTCAAAGTCAATGTTGGTAAGGAATCAAAAGAAAGTGAGGAGAATTTTTATAGTTCTAGAGAATACATATGACACCAGCAGCAGAATGTTGCTAGAAATACAGATGTTAAATGTGCTTCTGGTGAGGGCTTACAAGAGAATGATGAACATACGGTTGGACAATGGAAGAAGAAAAATGCTTTTCATCCAGTGACACAGAACTTGCCTGAATTATGTTCAAATGTTGTGTGGAAGGTTGAAGTTGTAGATGAATTTATAGCTTGAAATTTTTATATCTGATTGATGGGATTTCTAAGCAAGATCTTAAAGATATGGGGCTTCCTTGTCACTTAGAGTAAAATGTAAGTGGAAAGAGATGTACTTAAAAAGGATTTAATTTTGCATTAAAAAACGTGCAAAATCAAAACAAAATATTTGGAAAATTCTGTTGTACAAACTCAGGATAGATTTTCACTAAGAGCATGACGGCACAGTCTTCAGTCACAAGTTAAGTCCATGGCTTATGGATTTAACTAAGCACCTCCGCAGAAAACCTATCAGCGAAAGAACAAAAAACAACAGTGTTGACAGCGTCTTAGAATCTGCAGGCAGGATATAGGCCAAAGGAGTTATATTTGTTACCATCTAAGAAAATAAAATAATGGAGCCCTGGTGTGGTGCTGTGGGTCAATGCACCAGACAACAAAGCCATCTGAACTGCAAAGTTGGCGGTTCAAGCTCACCAGCTACGTCTTGGAAACCCTATACAGGGTCGCTATGGGTTGGAATCGACTCAATGGCACCTAACAACAACAAAAAGAAAATAAAGGAGTCCTGGTGTGGCGTGTGGGTTAATGTGTCAGACTGCAAAGTCGTTTGAACTGCAAGGTCGGTGGTTCAAGCTCACCAGCTGCTCCTTGGAAACCCTATACAGGGTTGCTATGGGACGGAATTGACTTGACAGCACTTTACAGCAACAACAATAAAAGAAAAAGACCATACTTGGAGCAGCTTGGACATCAGCAGCACTCATTGTGTGTGTGTGAATTGAATGAAAATTTACAGGGCAGATCATCAGTTTTACATTCAACAAATTATATACTTTGTTTCATTACAATGATTATAATCCTCATCATGTACCATCAGTTAACAGTGTTTCTCTCTATTCACTTTAGCTTTTTTAAAAAACACTCAGGCATATATAATAATTTACATCACCAAAGGGCACATTCTGCAAGTCGGCCTCTTAGCCACCAGCTCTCAGTCCCTCTCTTTCCATGAATCTAGAGTCCTCAGCTGCTCCCTCTCTCCATGTCCCTATCTCTGCCTCCATCTCTGGTATTGCTGCTTCTCTGGATAAGGTCTCACATTCTGCTTGTGCTCTTCTCCCTTGATGGTCCTAGGGTCCTTTGGTTCTGGACTGTAAGATTAACTACTCCCCCCTTTTTGCTATAAATTTTCTACCTTTACAACTGTGACAGTCGCAATTAGTTATAAAAATTACACACTATTGAATCATATGAAATCTTATCCCCATCTCATTTCACCAGACCCTTATATTAGACAAGAAGAAAACTATTCAGTGGGGACTCTTTCTTCCCCCCCACACTATTAAACTAAACTCCCCCTTGAAATCTTGTAAGCCAGTCAATTTGTTCCTTTATCAACCCCTCATTTTGGGTAGCCAATGTCTAAGTTGCCCATCCCTATCTACCCTGTGTACAGAGGGGATAGCATTGATACTTGCTGTGAAGACTCCTTCCCTTCCTGTTGGTATTTAGAGCTACTACCTACATAAGTATAGGTCAAGTTCATCAAATTGTAGCAATTTACCCTCGTTTCCTTTATCAAAAAAAAATTTTTTTTTTTTTTTTTAATTTTTCCCTAGTCAAGTTCTGATTATCATGCCTTAGAGGCTAGGTCAAATGAGTACTATCTGCAGGTTTGGGTGTTTTTGTGTGTCTCCCCTCACTTCATATCAGCAGGATGCTTCACTCTCAGCCCTAGCCCTCTGTGGCTATGTCCATGTCCATGGGCTCATGTGTCTCCAGGTCTCACCACACTTTGGACCAACCAACACTTCCTCTTCTCTCTCTCATGTCCAGGTCCAGGGGAGTCTATGAAACATGGTTGAACTCAGCCCATATCTTAATTGCTGCCTTTTCCCCTCTTCCACTCACCAGTAGACCAGTGTGGTCACCAGCAAGCTTACTTGCCTGCCCGTGTGGTCCCTTTGAGTTTCAGTCTTAGAGGGGGTTCATCAGCACTCTTGAAAGGATCATGAGAAACAAGTCCTTTTAAGCATTTCCCTAGAGACAGCACACTGAATTTTGGACTTGATCTCCTAAGCAGATTTGTTTTGACACATTAGACCCAATGACTGAAGATAAGAAGAGTTGTGGAATGACATGAAGAACAGCTACAGGAAGAAAGCAAAAGGTCATTAAGAAGACAAGGAGGAAAGAAAGGCCAAAATGGATGCCAGAAGAGACTCTGAAACTTGCTCTCCAATGTCTAAAGCAAATAGAATAAATGAGGAGGTGAAAGAGCTGAACAGAAAATTTCAAAGGGCAGCTTGAGAAGACAAAGTCACATATTACAATGCAATTTGCAAAGTCCTGGAGTTAGAAAACCAAAAGGAAAGAACATGGTCCACATTTTCAAGTTGAAAGAACTCAGTAAAAAATTCAAGGCTCAGCTTGAAAAAACTGAAGGATTCTATGGGCAAAATATTGAATGATGTGGTGGTTTTGTGCTGTGGAATCAGTTCTGACTCATAGCGACCCTGTACAGGGTTTCTGAGGCTGTAAATCTATATGGAAGCAGAATGCCTCATCTTTCTCCCACGGAACAGCTGGTAGTTTTGAACTGCTGATGTTGCAGTTCACAGCCCAATTCATAACCACTATGCTACCAGAGCTCCTTTATGTTCAACCATATAAAAAGGTAACATATGATCAAGAGCCCATTATACTGAAAGGTGAAGTCAAGGTTCAATGAAGGCATTGGCAAAGAACAAGGCTCCAGGAATTCATGGAATACAAATTGAAATCTTTCAACAAACTGATGTGGCACTGGAGGCACTCACTTATCTATGCCAAGAAATTTGGAAGACAAAGGCTGGATGATATTCATATTTGTGCTCATTTCAAAGAGAGGTAACCCAATGGAATGTAGAAATCATCAGACAATATCATTAATATCACATGTAAGTAAAATTTTGCTAAAGATAATTAAAAAATGACTGCAACAGGAACCGGTCCCTCCTGATAATGTGTCCAAAGCAAGTGAGATGAAGTCTCTTCATCTTCAATTCTAAGGAGCATTTTGGCTGCACTTCTTCCAAGACAGATGTTTGTTCTTCTGGCAGTCCATATTATATTTAATATTCTTTGACAACACCATAATTCAGAAGCAACGCGACAATTCAAAAGCATTGGTTCTTTTATGGATTCCTTATTCATTCTCCAGCTTTCACAAGCATATGAGTCAATTGAAAATACCTTGGTTTATGTCAGGTGTAAGGTAGTCTTCAAGGTGAAATCGTGGCCTTTGACACTTCAAAAGGTCTTTAGCAGAAGATGTGCCCAGTACAATACATCATTTGTTTTACTGACTGCTGCTTCCATAAATGTTGATTTTGGATTCAACTAAAAGGAAATCCTTGACAAGTTCAATATTTTCTCAGTTTATTCTGCTATTGCTTATTGGCCTCATTGTGAGGATTTTTGTTTTCTTTATGTTGAGGTATAATCCATATCAAAAGCTATAGTCTTTGATCTTCATCAGTAAATGCTTCAGGTCCTCTTCACTTTCAGCAAGCAAAGTTGTGTCCACTGCAAATTGCAGAGTGTTAATGAGCCTTTCTCTAATCCTGAGACTGTATTCTTCTTTATATAGTACAACTTCTTGGATAATTTGCATACAAAATGAATAATTATGTTTACAGGATGCAACCATGATCCAAACCTTTTCTGATTTTAAACCATGTAGTATCCCTTCTCTGCTATTCATAAGGTGTATCATGACAAGCTATGGACAACATTGAGAAGTATGAGTATTCCAGAACAC
>NW_006408570.1:8601736-8618539 GCF_000296735.1 Chrysochloris asiatica | reverse complement strand
GTGTTTTCAATAACCTCATATGCATGCAAAAGCTGGACAGTGAATAAGGAAGACCATAGAAGAATTGATGCCTTTGAGTATGGAGTTGGAGGAGAATATTGAAAGTGCCATGGGTTGCCAAAAGAACCAACAGATCTGTGTTGGAAGAAGTGCAGCTAGAGTGCTCCTTAGAGTCCAAGATGGCTAAACTGCATCTCTCATATTTTGGACATATTGTCAGGACATACTGGAGAAGGATATCATGTTTGGTAAGGTGGAAGGGTCAGAGGAAAAGAGTAAGACCCCCAGTGAGATGGATTGGCCAAGTGGCAGCATCGATAGACTCAAGCATGGCAACAGTAGTGAGGCTGGCCCTGGATTGGGCAGTGTTTCATTCTGCTGTGCATAAGGTCGCTATGGGTCGGTACCACCTCAATAGTACCTAACAACAACAACAAGTATCCCCTTGATCTGTTCAAATGACTGTGTGTGTCTTGGTCTATGAGAAGGTTCTACATGAGCACAATGAACTGTCCTGGAATTCCCATTCTGTCCAATGCTATCCACACAGTGAAAAGATTTGCATAGTCAATAAAAACACATGTAAACATCGATCTGGAATTATCTGCTTTCAGCTAAGATCCATTTAACATAAGCAATGATATCCCTTATTCTATATCATCTTCTGAATTTGGCTTGAGTTCTTGCTCTAACTAGAAAAGTGGAATAAGAAGAATATATGCTTCAGATTTGTGCATTTGGATTTTCAACTGTACAAACTAGTCATTGTTTTCAATTTCCCTTGGAATGCATGGAAAATTGATAAATAGTCTTCATTCTGAAATAACCATTTCATAGGTTGTTGCTGTTGTTAAGTGTTATAAAGTCAGTACCTACCTATGGCGACCCTGTATAGGGTTTCCAAGGAATGGCTGGTGAGCTTGAACCACCAGCCTTGTGGTTCACACTGACTTTGCACTCCAGCACATTAATTCGCAGCATCACACAAGTATCAAACATTTTGTGGTTAGTTGTCATTGAGTTGGTTCCTACCCTTAGTGAGTCTGTACAGGGTTTCTGAGACTTTAAATCTTCTGGAGCAGAAAGTCTCATCTTTCTTCTGTGGAACAGCTGACTGATTCAAACTGCAGGCCTTGTTTTTTGTAGTCCAGTGCTTATTGTATAGATCCAACATGCTCCCATCAAATACAAATATATGCCATGCATATAAAGATTGCTGACATGGTTGCAGATACCACACAAGCCCTGAGGAGGCTGAATCTGTCTAAATTGCTGCCAGTTTTACTAGAGTCCTTAAGCATTTCCTTCCAGTGTTAACCCTTTAGCTGTGGAAGTTTTGATTCCCTATGTGTGAGGCAAGAATAAAGAAACTTATGATTAATTTCAAGGGTGAAAATAAATCAAGTCTTTTGATTACCCAGTGTTACATATTTTTGATGCCCATCAACTACTTTGTAAAATACCATATTCCAACAGTTTAATTTGATTCAGATATTAACAGTAAAAGAAATAGCCCGTCTGTTACAGTAAACATCCTCATGGAGGGACTAAAGGGTAGAGGAGGATTTGGTTGATTGTATTTATGAGGCTTATGCACAAAGGAGCTCTGGTAGCGTAGTGGTTACGAATCGGGCTGCGAACCTTAAGGTCAGCGGTTCGAAACTACCAGCCACTCCGCGGGAGAAAGATGAGGCTTTCTACTCCCGTAAAGATTTACACCCTCGGAAACCCTGTACAGGGTCGCTATGGGTCGGACCCGACTCGATGGCACTCAACAACAACAACAACATGCACAAAGGACATTACTTTTGGATCTTTTCAGATCTGCCAGAGCATAACACTGGTTCTTCCATAGAAATTTTCACAATTAGTGTTTTCCTTTAAGTGAGCCACTCATTATGGGATACTCAGCAAAGTCTGTTTCAACTGCAAAGTCGGTTATTCAAGCTCACCAGCTGCTCCTCGGAAACCCTATACAGGAATCTATGGGTCAGAACCCACTCAATGGCATTTCACAACAAGAACAACAGCAGGTGCATAAGAGCATAAAATCAATAATAGTCTGTATATCCTTTCCTCCGGAGAGTTTTTCCCAGGTATCCACGAGGTTTTTCATTTAAAATAAATCTTCATATAAGTTCTCAACCACTCATCTGTCACTTTGTTATACTGTGGTGGCTTGTGAGTTGCTGTGATTCTGAAAGCTATGCCATTGGTATTTTAAATAACAGCAGGGTCACCTATGGTAGACAGGTTTCAGATGAGCTTCCAGATGAAGACAGACTAAGAAGAAGGAGTGACGAACTACTTCTGAATATTTAGTCACTGAAAACCTTATGATTAGCAGAGAAACACTGTCAGATATAGTGCCAGAAAAAGAGCCCCTCAGGATGGAAGGTACTCAAAATGCGACTGGGGAAGAGCTGCCTCCTCAAAGTAGAGTTGACTGCAATGATGTGAATGGAGTAAAGCCCGTGGAAGTAAAGACTATGGGACCTTCACTTGCTGATGGGGCACAACTCAAAATGAAGAGCAACACCTGTAAACAACCATTAATAATCAGAACATGGAATGTACGAAGTATGAATCTAGGAATATTGGAAATTGTAAAAAATTAAATGGAATGCATAAACATTGATATCTTAGTCTGAAATGAACTGATATTGGCCATTTTGAATCTTATAACCACATGGTTTACTACGCTGGGAATGACAAATTGAAGAGGAATGGTGTTGCAATCATTGTCAAAAAGAACAGATCCAGATCAGTCATGAGGTACAATGCTGTCTGTGATAGGATAATATCCATGTGCCTACAGGGAAGCCCAGTTAATACCATTATTATTCAAATATATGCACCAACTACTAAAGTCAGTGAGGATGAAATAGAAGAATTCTACCAACTTCTTCTAACTGAAATTGATCAAACATGCAATTAAGATATATTGACAATCACTAGTGATTGGAATGCAAAGGTTGGAAACAAGGAGGAAGGATCAGTAGTTGGGAAAATACGGCCTTGGTGATAGAAAAGATGCTGGAGATCACATGCTAGAATTCTGGAAAACCAATGATTTTCTCATTTCAAATACTTTTTCTTAAACAGCATAGCGTAACAGACATATGGACCTCCCAGATGGAACACACAGAAATCAAATTGACTACATCTGTGGAAATAGATGGTGGAAAAGCTCCATATCATCAGCCAAAACAAGGCTAGGGGAAGACTGTGGAACATACCATCAATTGCTCATATGCAAATTCATACTGAAGCTGAAGAAAATGAAAACAAGTCCACAAGAGCCAAAATATGACCTTAAATTTATCCCACCTGAATTTAGAGATCATCTGAAGAACATATTTGATACATTAGACACTAAAGACTGAAGACCAAAAGAGTTGTAGGATGACATCAAGAACATCATAAAGAATAAAGCAAAAAAGTCATTAAGAAGACAAGAAAGAAGGAAAAGATCAAAATGAATATCAGAAGAGACACTGAAACTTGCTCTCCAGTGTAGAGATGCTAAAGTACATGGAAGAAATGAGGAGGTACAACAACTGAACAGAAAATTTCAAAGGTAAACTCAAGAAGACAAAGTCAAATATTACAACAAAATGTGCAAAGATCTGGAGTTAGAAAACCAAAAGGAAAGAACACGCTCAGCATTTCTCAAGCTGAGGGAACTGAAGAAAAAAATAAAGCCTCGACTTTAATTATTAAATGATTCTCTGGACAAATTATTGAATGATGCAGAAAGCATCAAAAGAAGATGGAAGGAATATACAGTCACTGTATCAAAAAGAAATAGTCAATGTTCAACTGTTTCAAGAGGTAGCATATGATCAAGAGCCAATGATATTGAAGGAAGAAGTCCAAGATGCACTGAAGGGATTGGCAAAGAAAAACACACCAGGAATCGATGGAATAAAAATTGAAATCTTTCAAGAAAGTGAAGCAGCACTGGAGACACTCACTCATTTATGCCAAGAAATTTGGAAGACAACTATCTGGTCAACTGTTTGGAAGAGATCCGTATCTGTGCCCATTCCAAACAGAGGTGACTCAATGGAATGTGGAAATCATTGTACAATATTTTTGGTATCCCATACATGTAAAGTTTTACTGAAGGTACTACAGAAACAGCTGCAACCATACATTGACAGAGAACTTCCTGAGGTTCAAGCCAGATACAGAGGAGGACGTGGAACAATGGATATCATTGCTGATGTCTGATGGATCTTAGCTGAAAGCAGGGAATACCAGAAAGATGTTTACCTGTGCTTTATTGACTACACAAAGGCTTTCAATTGTGTGGATCACGAGAAACTATGGACAACACTGTGAAGTATGAGTATTCCTTAAGTGTGCTCATGAGGAACCTGTACGTAGAGCAAGAGGCAGTTATTCAGACAGAACATGGGAATACTGAATGATTTTAAATTAAGAAGGGTGTGCAACAGGATTGTATTCTTTCACCATATTTATTCAGCCTGTATACTGACCATATAATCTGATACTGGATTATATGGGGAAAAAAAACCACACACACACACAGAACATGGCATCAGGATAGGAGGAAGACTCATTAACAATCTGTGATCTGCAGATGATGCAATCTTGGAAGAGGACTTAAAATACTTACTGATGAAGATCAAAGACCACAGTCTTTGGTATGGATTGCATTTCAATGTAAAGAAAACAAAAATCCTCACCACTGGACTAATAAACAATATTCTTATCAACAGAGAAAAGATAGAAGTTTTCAAGGACTTCATTCTTCTTAGCTCAACCATCAACACTCATGGAAGTAGCAGTTAGGAAATCAAATGACATATTGCATTAGGCAAATCTGCTGCACAAGACCTTTTTAAAGTGTTGAAGAGCCAAGATGTCAGCTTGAGGACTAAGGTGCGCCTGACCCAAGCCTTGGTATTTTCAATAACCTCATTTGCATGTGAAATCTGGACAGTGAATAAGGAAGACCGTAGAAGAATTGATTCTTTTGAGTTATTGTGTTGGAAAATATTTAAAGTGCCATGGGCTGCCAAAAGAACCAACAGATCTATGTTGGAAGAAGTGCAGCCAGAGTGCTCCTTGGAGGCCAGGTTGGCCAGACTTCATCTCTGATAGTTTGGACATATTGTTAGAAGGGAGCAGTCGCTGGAGAAGGATATCATGTTTGGTAAGGTGGAGGGTCAGAGAGAAAGAGGAAGACCCCCAGCAAGATGGATTGGCAAAGTGTCAGCATCGATGGACTTAAGTATGGAAACAATTGTGAAGTTAGCGTAGGACCGGGCAGTGTTTTGTTCTGTTGTGCATAGGGTAGCTATGAGTTTGTACCGACTCAATGGCACCTAACAACAACAATAATATGTTTCCTTGTCACAAGATATTTAGAAAATTCCCATCTCTGCCAATAGCTTTTACCAGACTTTAAAAACAACTATTGTTGTTATGTGGTGTTGAGTTGATTCCGACCCAACAGCGACCCTGTGAAGTTTTCCAAGGGGGGCTGGTGGCTTTTAACTCCCAACCTTGCAATTGCAGTTTAGTGCTTATGCCACATCAGGGCTCCAATCTGTACTACACATATCTTAAAAATTAACAACAGCAGCAAAAAGATAAGAACAGTGGGGAAAAGCATGCTGATTCAAAGTTTGAGGCAAACACTCAAGCTTTATTCTATAATTTTCTTCATTTTTCTATTATTATTAACCAATGTAAACTTGAAATGAATCCTGGTGTGGTGCTATGGGTTACCCTGCTGGATTGCAAGGTCAGTTTGAAATGCAAATTCTGTGGTTTAAGCTCACCAATTGCTCCTCGGAAACCTTATACAGGGTAGCTATGGGTTAGAACCTATTTGACGGCCATTTACAACAACAAATCTTGAAATACTTTAGCAATAGATTATCCCTTGCTTTTCAGCCTGACATATGGAAGGTCCCTGGGTGGCATAAATGGTGTGCAGTGAACTATTAAACCTAAAGTTGGTAGTTTGATCTTACCAAGGTGTACCTCAGAAGAAAGGTCTGGTGATCTGCTTCTGTAAATATTACAGCCAAGAAAACCCTATTAAACAGCTCTACTATGTCACATGTGGTCAAAATGAGTTGGAATCAACTTGACTGCAAAAGTTTGATTTTGGCTTCACCTGACATACAAGGCTAAGTCAGAGTATTGATATAAACATAGAAAACTTTATTAAACAAAAATACCAAACTGTGATGCTACTGTTTCTTGACATATCATCCATCTAAGTCTATAGTCCTTGTGAGGGTTCTAGACTGTCTCTTTCAATGGCCCTTAACAACAACAACAACACTCTTGAATTTGTTGTTGCTGCTGTTAAGTCCTGTCGTCAATTCTGACTCACAGCGACCCTGTATAGGGTTTCCTAGGAGCAGCTGGTGAGCTTGAACTGTCCACCTCATGGTTCAAACTGACCTTGCAGTCCAGTGCATTAACCCACAGCGCCACACCAGAACTCCAGTTCTGGCATCATCCAGGCACCCAAATTGTGTTCCTTTTTACTGTTTATTAGAATTGGGGAAACAAAAAGCAGTCTGAAAGGGCAAGATCAGGGCTGTAGGGTGGATGAGGTAAGTTTTCCTAATAAAATTCTTGTAGGACAGTCCTTACTACCCTCAAAGAACGAGCAGGTGCATTTTCATGATGGAAAAAAATTCCTGGGCACAACGTTCCTGACCTTGTTTTCACCAATGCAGTTTTCAATTTTCTTAACATTCTTTCGTAATAAAGTCTGTGGCAATCTTGCGTCCTTTGAGAAAAGCTTATTAAGATTGCCCCTTTGAGTTCCCCCCAAAAAATCACTATAACCTTCTGATCTAACCCATCTGTCTTGCTTTGAAGCAACTGAGCAAGTTCCCTTTGGAATCCACTGTTTAGATTAAGCTTTTTTAAGGAAGCTATCTAACGAGTCTGGGTGTGGCGCCGTAGATAAGCTCAGCATTGGTTTGCTAACCTCAATGACAACCATTCAAACCCACTAGCTACTCCCAAAGAAACCCTATACAGGGTTGCTATGGGCTGGGACTGACAAGATGACATTTAACAACAACAATCCTAACAAGATGAAGACAAATATATTACAGAGAGAGCTTGTCACTCACGGATCACAGATACATATTTAAACATATTTTGTTTGGAATAAACCCATGCATGTGTGAACTAGAACTCCAGGAGCAATAATACTTTTTTATTTACCATCGTATAAGGCAGTCACAATCCTGAACAATTTCATAAGATTCAAATATCATCTGCTGCAATCGGACTGATTTGTTTAGGTGTTGAGCTGCTAACTGCAAGGACTTTGATTCAAACACATTAGCTGCTCTGCAGGAGAAAAATGAGGCAATGAGACTGTTCCTGAAAAGATTTACAGTCTGTAAAACTGCATAGGGTCCCTTTGAGTTGGAATTGACTTGTTTTTTTATTTCCTGAAAGCTTCTTACTCGTTCCTGTCTCTGCTCCTTTGTGTCAGTTTCCCCCACTTAGCATTCCCTTCTTCTGTCCCTTCCCAGCCTTCCAAGATGGACTCTCCATCCAAGCCAGTGCAGTCTCGTATACCTACAACTCTCCAGGCTGCCACAACCTCCTCTGAGCCTTTCTTCCCTCTAAACTAGCACATTTCTAGTCAGCATAATATGGCATACCACCACCACCACCACCATAATTCATTGGAAAATGAAAAAAACAAAACAAAACAATTTTCTTGTCATGTCTCTAAACATTATGTATATATATATATTTGGAGGGCTGGTGTGGCACTGTAGGGTAAGCATTGGACTGCTAACTGCAAGGTTGAAAGTTCAAACCCACCAACCATTACTTGGAAACCCTACGCAGGGTCACTATGATTTGGAACTGACTGAATGGCACAACTCTTTCTCTATATGGAATTCTGATATGGTCCTGTGGAATAAAGCACAGGCCTTGTGATTCAAACTGACTTTGCTATCCAGTGCTTATCCTACAGTGCCACAATGTTGTTGTTTTTGTTAGGTGCCATCAAGTCGATACCGACCCATAAAGACTTCATGCACAACAGAATGAAACATAGCCCAATCCCGGGCCAACCTCATGCTTGAGCCCATCAATGTTGCCACTTGGCCAATCCATCTCTTTGGGAGGTCTTCCTATTTGTCTCTGACCTTCCACCCTACCAAACATGATATCCTTCTCCAGAGACTGGTCCCTCCTGACAATATGTCCGAAGAACGACCAACTGACAGATGTGTGGTGGCAGCGCCACATTAGGACTCCTTATATTAATATCTTACTTATCCACCCTATTCTAATGTTTAAAATAGGAAGCAAGTCTCCTGTCCCCTTTTTTTGTTGGGGTGGGGCAATACCCAGAACAACTAGCACTAGCTATATTGTTGTTGTTGTTGTTGTTGTTGTTAAGTGCTGCTAAGTAGATTCCAACCCATAGTGACCTTGTATAGGGTTTCCAAGCAGTGGCTGGTGACCTTGAACCATCAACTTTGTGGTTCAAACTGACCTTCCAGTCAAGTGTCACATCAGGACTCCGCCACTAGACTGAGTAAATATTTAAAGAAGAGTTGGTGATTTTTGATTCAGACTCTAGTTAACTAAGTTACGTTCAGTTAACTAGCTATGTCTACACAAAGTAACAAAAAGCATGTAAGATATTTACATAATGTCTTGGACTTATACTTCAGCCATATCAAGAAATACAAATGACAGACAACAAACCAGAGGCAAACAAGACAAGAAGTATGATTAATTGGATATAAATTACGAAATAATAGCTCTTGAAGCACTCCTACTAAACAATTAGATAACACTTTTATAAATCTTTTTTTTTTCTCTTTTTTTAAAAGATCAGTGCACTCTTTCTGAAAGGACATGAAACCCACTGTAGTTTCTAAACTTAAAGCTTTTGTTGTTGTTGTTGTTGTTGTTAAGTGTTGGGGAGTCAGTTCTGACTCATAGCGACCCTGTATAGGGTTTCCTAGAAGCTACTGGTGGCTTTGTACTGCCGACCTTATGGTTCATAGCCCAATGCTTATTATAAACCACCTGTTAGAAGTATGGAGTGCTGGTCTACTGTTACAGGATAAGCACTGGACTACCAACCACAAGGTTGGTGGTTCAAACCCACAAGCTACTTCTTGGAAACTCTATACAAAGTTTCTATGAGTAGCAATAGACTCAATGGAACTTAACAACAACATCAACATTAGAATGACACAGAGAAGCTTGCTGTTTCCTGTAACAGGAAACATTTTGAAACAAAGATATCATTGCAATTGTTATTCTCATGGGCACTTAACAACAATTTGAAAAATAGAAAAATAATAGCAATAAGTTTTGCTTTTATCATTTTATGAAAAGGACCCATATTCTAATGAATACAATTCTAATAAATATAGATACCTTTTGTTGATTAGTCTTTGTTGCTGTTTTAAAGCTGTGGGTTTTTTTCAGTGAATAAATAAGAAAGGAGCTTCAAAATTAAGCCATGACTAAATAGGAGTCCTGGTGTGGCGCTGTGGGCTAATGCATCAGACTGCAAAGTCATTTGAACTGCAAGGTCGGTGGTTCAAGCTCACCAGCTGCTCCTTGGAAACCCTATACAGGGTTGCTATGGGTTGGAATCAACTCAATGGCACTTACCAACAACAAACTTGAAATAAGAGTCCCAGGAGTGTGCAAATGGTTCACAGACGTGCTACCTAAATGAGAGGTTGGAGGTTTGAACCCACATCAAGGCATCTTGGATGAAAAGCTTAGTGATCGACTTCTGAAAAATCATTCATTGGAAGCCCTTTAGAGCACAGTTCTACTCTGATGTACATGAGGTCGTCGTGAGTCTGAACTGACTTGATGCCTACTTGGGACTGGAAGGTGACCTTGCAAACAAGAGATTCCATGAATGTACCCTGATCCAAGCCTCAGCGCTCTCATTTTTCACTTTCTCTTTCCAAAGGCAGAGTCCTGGTGTGGCATTGTGGTATAAGCCCTGGACCACAAAGTTGGTTTGAACCACAAGGTTGGCTGTTCAAACTCACCAGCCATTCCTTGGGTTGCTATGAATTGGAAACGACTCAATGGATTTAACAACAACAACAACATCATCATAATGGCAACATTCGTCAATTGCTTGGTTGCTGTGGATTTCCTATAGTTTCCTTACTCTGTTAGAGCGCCCTGATGGTCATCATGTTCCAACCTAGGAGCCATGCTTTGGCTGTGAATATTGCAATATTTCATCAGGTCTTTGTTCTGCACTGATTTCAGTTTCTTTTAATGGTGTACTTTACTAGGCAGCATTTTCATACATCATTAAATAGCAACTACCGTGCGTGGGGCCCCTTTCTGATTTACTGTAGATAGTAATGTTTAAGATCACATTAAACACCACTTGAGCAACATGTTAGTAATGAACAGTCAATACTATTTCTAAACTAAAACCTCCTTGGGGCTCTTGTTACTGAATCAAGTATCTTTAGTTTTTCAGAGAAGGCACAACGTTAATGCCAGCAAATAATGTGTTAACAAGTTTGAATTTGGTGTCCAGTTTTCTTTCTCTTATTGGCTTGAGAGACTAAACTAAAATGACAGTAAAAGGGACTTTATTGTAAACCATGGAATTCGAACTATTCAGTCCTCATCCACTGAGAACATCATATTGCAGAGAAGTAGAAAGTCAGCAGAATACATGGACTCTGTCTTCAAAGAGTTTGAATGCAATTGGGGCATAAGAAAACTTCCAAGAAAGCATAGGACTTAGAGGTAGAATGTTGTTGTGGCATTATAGGATAAGCACTGGACTGCTAATCACAGCCCAGTACTCCAAACCCACCAGCCACTCTTTGGAAATCCTCACAGGATTGCTATGAGTCGGAACTGACTCAATGGTACGTAACCACCAACCACAAATGCAGATACTTAGGTTAGGTTTCCAGCCAATGCAACTCTTCCATAGCCACCACTCATCAGTGGAAACATGTGTGTTGCTGTGATGCTGAGCACGTTTTACCAGCATTTCCACACTAAGACTAGGAAGAAGGTCTACTGATATATGTCTGAAAACCAACCAATGAAAATCCACTGATCATACGGATGGCACAGGATCAGGCAGCATTTCCTTCCATTGTGAGTGGAGTGACCATGAGTTGGGACTGATTCAAGGGCAGGTAACAACAACAATAACAGAAACGCATATAGTTGGCACTGCTGAGACCCTCTACAACAAAGATACCAAAGACCAAATGAAACAGACACGAATGAAAATCCTACAACCTTGAACTTGGGAGCAAAGGTTCTAGAATTAGATTGAGTGCTTGCTGGGAGGAGACACTGAGCAGAGACAGAGAGAGAGGGAGGCTGGCTGTGAACGACCGGCAGGACATGGTGCCACCATCTTGAACTTTAGGGAACAGTTTTGACGACAGAATGTGACCTGACATAGCACATTCATACAGCAGACAGGGAAAGTGTGATTCCTTCTTTTTCCCCAGGACCCCCTGGTGACTAGGGGTGTGTCTAGCTCCCACTCTCATCCAACCCCAGGGCAGATCCTGCTCTCTGGGAGTTCAGGGCCATGTAATTGTGAGCCATGCCAGTATGGGGCAGGGCCTGGCTGTGCAGTTTTGGTACCTGAATCAGGAAGGTTGCCTTAAGATCCATAAAAAACCCACAGAGCCACCAGAGCAGCATTAGTCTAACAGAAATCCTCATCAACAGCCACCTCTGTCCCCAGCCACCCTGTGGTCCTAACAGACACGGAAACCAGGTTGATCAACGGGCTTCATGAACTACTTCCAGACTGAGTTCTCTAAACATAGATAACTCCGAGGCCTCCATCAAGGACCAGGCACTCCACTGTCACATCCCTCCCACAGCCACTTGATGAACTCCTTGGCTGGAAGAACTCCCAAGAGTTTTCTCCTCTCTGGGTCAGACAGCTGCACTGTTTTTTTTTTCTCTTTCTTTCTTGTTGCATCATTGTTTTTATTTGTTTATTCTTTCTTCTCCTTATTCTTTTACCATTCCCTTGAATTTTATTCTTTTTATCTCTACTTTCATTTTTCTTTCTTTTCTTGTTTCTCATTTCTGCTCTTTTCCCCTTTTTGATCTCTCTTTACTATTCTCCGCTCTCTCTTTTCATCTTCCCTTTCCCTGTCTTTTATGTGTTTTCTTTTTTTAATTTCTTCCTTTTATTTTCTTTCTTATAGCTCCATTTTTCTGTCTCTTTTGTTTCCTTAATTATTATATTCTTTTTGTTTTCTGTTTGCTGCCTGTTTTCATTTCTTTTTTTCTCCTTTATTATTTTCTCTTTTAATTATTGGTTGTTTGTTTATTCTGTTTTGTTTCCTTGTGTGTGTTTATGGAGGGGGTTTCTCCTCTCTTTCACCCTCAGGAGACAGCAACTGTGCCCATATAGTCCATCCATAACCATACCTCTGTAGCACCACTCATTGGACAAGAGGCAATACCAGGCAAAACCTACACCACCTGATCAATAGACAGTAGCCAACACCAGCCAAATCCACCCAAAACTAAGGTTCATGAACAGCAAAACCCATTGTAGGTTCTAGTGCACACTTCCATTCTCTAACTACATGCACAGGAAACATTTGGTGAGAGCCTCAGCACACATCAACATGCAATCATCAATTAAATATAAATATAACAACACAATGTCTGGAAGACAACAGACAATTTTAGCTCACATGAAGATGACTCAAACAAAAGGTCAAGATGTAGAGCCAGAAAACCTGTCTGAGTAAGGAAAGGTAATGGAAATAACTGAAAAATAATTCAAAGGAATTATATGTATGTACTTTCAAAGGACAGACAGAAAGATGGAGAAAAGGAAGGAGAACACAGAAGAATTTTTTGAATTCAGAAAAATATCACAAAAACAAACAAGCAAAACGAATGTAAAATTTCAAACAATACTCAATCTGCTATTAGAAATCCGGAAGCTTAATACTAAGATTTTAGAAATGGACAGTACATTAAAAGGAGAAAAGAGTAGACTTGAATCAACAGAAGCCCTAACTAGATAGCTTGAAGATAAATCTCTCAATACTATTAGTGTGTTGTTGTTAGGTGCCATTGAGTTAGAATCAACTCATAATGACCCTAGGCAAAATAGAACAAAACACCACCCAATCCTGCATCAACCTCACAATCACTGTGACATTGTGCCCATCGCTGCTGCCACTGTGCCAGTCCATCTCATTAGGGGTCTTCCTACTTTTCTTTGACTCTCCATTTCACCAAACATGATATCCTTCTCCAGGGATTGGTCACTCCTGACAATATGCCCAATGTATGAGAGACAAAGTCTGGCCATTCTGGCTTCCAGAGAACATCCTGACTGTACTTCTTCCAACACAGATTGGTTTGTTCTTTTGGCAGTCCTTTGTGCTTTTAATATTTTTCTCCAACATCATAGCTCAAATGTGTCAATAGAACTATCTATATTCAGGTCTTCCTCATTCACTGTCCAACTTTCACATGCATATGAGGTTACTGAAAATACCATGACTTGAGTCAAATGCCTTAGTCCTCAAACTGACTTCTTTGCTCATCAATACTTTAAAGAGGTCTTGTGCAGCAGGTTTGCCTAATGCAATATGTCATGCCATCTCTTGACTGCTTCTTCCATGACTGGTGATAGTGGATCCAAGCAAAATGAAGTCTTTGACAACTTTAATCTTTTCTCCATTTATCTTGATGTTATTTATTAGTCCAGTGGTGTGGATTTTTGTTTTCTTTACATTGAGGTGCAACCCAAACTGAAGGCTGAGATACAATTAGAAAAAGAATGATAAAACCAAAGAAAGATAAGAATTATGTGGGACACTATGAAGAGGAATAATTTACAGTTGATCAGAATTCCAGAATAGGAAGAGATCTTAAAAAGCACAGGGAAAGTTGTTGAAGATTTGTTGGAAGAAAGCTGCCATAAGATCATGAAAAATGAGAATATATATATACAAGAAGCTGAATGAACACCAAAAGAAAATTACCAAGACATACCATAATCAAACTTTCCAAAACCAAAAAAAAAGGACAGAATCCTGAGAGCAGTTTGGGTACAAGAAAAAGTTACCCACAAGGAGCACCACTAAGACTAGGCTCTGATTTCTCACCAGAACCCATGAAAGTAAGAAGACAATGGGATGACATATACAAACCGCTGGAAAAAAAGAATTGCAATCTAAGAATCTTATACGCTTAAGCTATCCCTCAAGTACAATGGTGAAATTTGGACATTGCCAACCAGAAATTAAAGGAATTTGTAATAACTTGATCAATTTCGTGAAATATACTAAAGGGCATTCTTTGAATTAAGATGCAACAGTAGCAGAAAACAACCTGTGATTAACATATATGACAACATGACTCGTAACTCAATCTAGATGTAGAAGTATTTAAAGTCAAAATAACCTTAAAGATTGAAAATAGGGAACAAGAGATATCAATTTATAATGATGTCAACTATAAAGTCAAAAGAAGAAATAGTGTAGATGCAGAATTTCCAAATGTAACAGACTGTTTTAAATGAGGAAAACATTAATAAATTACAGGGCAATATCAAAGAAAATGAGTACACCTTCACATCAAAACAAAATAGAGGAAAACTAGAAAGATTTAGTAAACATTACCACAACAGAAATGAAAAGAAAACCCACAAATAAAACGAACTCAGTGCAGAAAATTATGTGGAACAAAGAAATCAGGGGCACTACAAAAAACACAGCAAAATGACAGCACTCAATTCACGCCTATCGATAGTTACACTGAATCTAAATGGATTAAATACACCAGTCAAGAGGCAAAGAGTAGTAGAATGGATGAGAAAACAGGATCCTTTAATATGCTGGTAGAGTAGTGGTTACAAATCTGGCTGTGAACCGCAAGGTCAGCAGTTCGAAACTACCAGCTGTTCTGCGGGAGAAAGATGAGGCTTTCTGCTCCTTTAAAGATTTACAGCCTTAGAAACCTTCTACAGGGTTTCTATGAGTCAGAACTGACACAATGGCACACCACCACCACCACTACCACAGCTTAAATGCTAATCAACAGAAGAGGGATCAAACAAACTTAGGTTCAGACACACAGTGGAATACAAAGCAATGTTGAAGAATAATGATAAATCTGCAAAGCACCTCACAACATGGATGAACGTGGGGAACATTATGATAAGTGAAATTGTTGTTGTTTTTAGCTGCCATCTAGTTGGTACTGACTCATAGAAACCCTATGCGCAATAGAACGATACACTGCGCAGTCCTGAGCCAACCTCACAATTGTTGCCACATTTGTACACATCACTGTTGCCATTGTGCCAATCACTCCATCTCATTGGGAGTTTTCCTCATTTTCTCCAACCCTCTGTTTTACCAAACATGATATCCTTTTCCAGGATCTGGTCCCTTCTGACAATATGTCCGAAGTATGAGAGATGAAGTCTGACCATGATCTCTTCCAGGGAGCATTCTGGCTGTACTTTCAATAGAGATTGCTTTGTTCTTTTGGCAGTCTGTGTACTTTTAATATCCACCTGCAATACCATAGTTCAAATGAATCCATCCTTCTATGGTCTTCCTTATTCACTGTCCTCAAACTGACACCTTTGCTATTCAACTCTGAAAAGACATCACATGCAGCAGATGTGCCTAATGCAATACATCATTTGCTTTCTTTACTGCTGCTTCATTGAGTGTTGATGGTTGATTTGAGCAAAATGAAGGCTTTGACAAATTTGATCCTTTCTCCACTTATATGGATGCTGTTTATTGATCCAATGGTGAGGATACATTCAGGTGCAACCCATACTGAAGGTTGTGATCTTTGATCTTCATCAGTAAGTACTTGAAGTCGTCTTCACTTTCAGCAAGCAAGGTTCAATCATCTACATATCTCAGGTTGTTCATGAGTCTTCCTCCAATCCTGATGCTGTGTTTTCCTTCATATAATCCAGTTTACCAGATTATTTGCTCAGTATACAGAATGAATAAAGTATGATGAAAGAATACAACCCTGGTGCACAACTTTCCTAATTTTAAACCATTCAGTGTTCCCTTGTTCTGTTTGAACAACTGCCTCTTGGTCTATATATAGGTTCCTCTAGAGAATTTATGTGTTCCAGAATACTCATCTCTGCAATGCTGTCTATAGTTTATCATGATCCAGAAAATCAAAAGCCTTTGTGTAGTTAATAAAGCACAGGTAAACATCTTTCTGGTATTCTCTGCTTTCAGGCAAGATCTATCTGATGTCAGCAATGATAACCCTTGTTCCATGTCCTCTTCTGAATCTGGGTTAAATGTCTGGAAGTTTTCTGTCAATGTATGTATGTTGTTGTTGTTGTTAGGTGTCATCGAGTCGGTACTGACTCATAACAACCTTATGCACATCAGAACGAAACAGTGCCTGATCCTGGGCCAACCTCACTACTGTTGCCATGCTTGAGAAAATCAATGCTGCCACTTGGCCAATCCATCTCGTTAGGGGACTTCCTCTTCTTCTCTGACCCTCCACCTTTCCAAACATGATATCCTTCTAAAGCGAATGGTCCCTCCTGACAATATGTCCAAAGTATGACAGATGAAATTTGGCCATCCTGGCCTCCAAGGAGCACTCTGGCTGCACTTCTTCCAACACAGATCTGTTAGTTCTTTTGGCAGCCCATGGCACTTTCAATATTCTCTTCCAACACCATAACTCAAAAGTATCAATTCTTCTGCAGTCTTCCTTATTTACTGTCCATCTTTCGCATGCATATGA
>NW_006408570.1:8584941-8600276 GCF_000296735.1 Chrysochloris asiatica | reverse complement strand
CCTTCTTTCTTGTCTTCTTAATGACTTTTTGCTTTCTTCCTGTATGATGTTCTTGATGTCATCTCACAACTCTTCTGGTCTTCAGTCTTTGGTGTTTAATCTATCAAATCTGTTCTTCAGGTGATCTCTAAATTCAGGTGGAATATATTCAAGGTCATATTTTGGCTCTCATGGACTTGTTTTCATTTTCTTCAGCTTGAGTTTGAATTTGCAGGAGGAACTGATGGTCTGTTCCACAGTCTGCCCTGGCCTTGTTTTCACTGATGATATGGAGGTTTTCCATTGTCTCTTTCCACAGATGTTGTTGTTGTTGTTATGTGCCGTGGGATCGGTTCCGACTCATAGTGACCCTGTACAGGGTTTCTGAGGCTGTAAATCTTTACGGGAGCAGAGCACCTCAACTTTCTGCCGTGGAGCAGCTGGTAGTTTCGAACTGCTGACCTTAAGGTTCACAGCCCAATTCGTAACCACTACGCTTCCGCAGATGTAGTCAATTTGATTTTTGTGTATTCCATCTGGTAAGGTTCATGTGTATAGTCATCTCTTAAGCTGTCTAAAGAAAGTCAATGTATGGGTCCAGATATTTTGGGATTATCTTTAGCAAAATTTTGCTTGCATGGGAATATTAATGATATTGTCTGGTGATTTTTGCATTCCATTGGGTCACCTCTCTACAAATAATGACAGTGCTCAAAGGAAATTAGTAAACAATACTATTTACAATAGCCATCCAAAGGATGAAGTATTTAGGAATAAATCTAACTAGATAAACAAAAGACTTAAACAAAGAAAACTACAAAACACTACTACAAGAAACGAAAAGAGACTTACAAAAATGAAAGAATATACCATGTTCCTGGATAGGAAGACTTAACATTGTGAAAATGTCAATACTACCCAAAGCAATTTGTGGCACTGTGGATTAATGTGCCAGACCTCAAAACCATTTGAACTGCAAGGTTGGCAGTTAAGCTACCTGTCACTCCTCAGAAAGCCTATATAGGGTCGCTATGGGTCAGAACCGACTCAACGGCACTTAACAACAACAACAACCCAAAGCAATTTACAGATATGACACAATCCCAATCCAGATTCCAATGATATTCTTTAAAGAGATGGAAAAACGATGGCAAACATTATATGGAAAGGGAAGAGTCCCTAGATAAGCAAAGCACTGCTTAAGAAGAAGAACAAATTTTGATTTCAAAATTTATTACATGACTACAGTAGAATGAAGGTTTTTGGTGTGTTTTTTCTTGTGACATAGTCAAGTACAGTTTCATTAATTTTCCAAGGTTATTAATTTCATAGAATGTTGGTCAGTGGCATATTTTCTTACCCAGAATGCATGATAACATCTGAAATAAAGTCCATTCACTACAAATATATAGTAGAAATCTAATTAACAGAAAATGTGGCAAGTGTACCCCAGAGTTCCATTGAAAGGGGGAAAGGAATGGTGTGCATAGTTTTCACTGGTTCTACCCTAGTACCTTTGCAGGCTCCATGCTTATGTACAAAGTATAACCAACTATAAAAATTCCTGGCCCACCCCAGTCTGCAAAAACCCATGTACATAGCATACTTGGGAAGGAAAACGAGGTGGTAGCATGGGTGTGTGTTCTGCCTCATTCTTTGATTCATACTTCCTAGCTCTTGTAAGTGAGAAAGCTACCAAAGGTGGCCTATGCAGTCCTTCCTATGTTTGTTGGCCACCATCTGCTGGTATAGTGGTGCTTACACCTTCTCCTGGCTCTATGGGATATCCTGTTACCAATGAGGAAGACATGCACTCTTCTCATCCATATAGTTCAGTCTTGATTTCCCTGCAAGAACCCTTTCCAAGCTCATTTAACTCATTTCACTTTTTTCAAAGGTTCATCAATTGCTCAAAATATGAAAGATATGTGGTTACAGTAAAATTGAGCATAGACCTGCACAAGATTGCCACATTTTGTAGTGGGCTGTGAAGGATAAGGTGGTTTGCTGGTTCAAACCCATCAGTTGCTCTGTAGGAAAAAGATGAAACTGTCTGCTCCTATAAAGACTTACAAGTTCAGAAACCCTAAAGAACAGTTACACTCTGTCAAAGAGTCGCTATGAATTGGAATTGATTTGATGACAGTAGATGTTCTCCATCTGCTCAGAACTGGAAAACAAATGAGGCTCTGTTTTCTGACTGGGAGCCATGCTTCAAAACTCAGAAATTTGGGGATTTCAGAATAGTTTTTATTCTTTATGTCATTGAAAAGTAATAATACTAAAAAGAAAAAAAACATTTTTTTTTTCATCCCAGATTCTGATCTCTTGGTCTACATTTTTACTTTTTTCATTTTCCCATATAAAAACAATTATCTGTTAAATAAAAGAAAGCATGGACAATCTATAATCTGGAGAAAATAGTGTAGAAATGAAACAGAACCTGAAGACAGAGGAGGAGGCAGAATGTATGCTGGCAGATCCGAGAAGGTGTAATGATATGGTGCCTGGCCAAAAGTGGTTCCCTGAAACTAGGTACAGATTTGGCCCAGAAGGAACGCTACTGATACAAATCTTCTGGGTATAGAGCGGAATGTGATGCTTTTGAACCTCAGGACCTTCGAATTTTACTTGGTGTTGGAAATCCTAAGCTCTAGGCTACTGTACATTGTGTTGTCTGATTCTCCTGGTTATCCTAGAAGCAGAAAAAAAAATCACTTTTGAATAAGATTTTTTATTGTTTTAATCACACTAGCTTCAGTTGGGCTATTTATTAACAACCAAAAAAATTTCTTTTTTATGAAATTTGTCTTAGAAAACAATGGATTATGAGAGAACAGGAAATGACCTCAGGCAAGTGAAATAAACAAATCTTTAAGAAAATGTTCCAGAAGTTTCTCTGGACTTGTGTGTTCTATCAAACTTCAAATCAAACTTGAACCATGTTCAATTTTTTCCCCCTTTCTCCTCCTCTAGATAGGAATGGTATGGGATTGCTAATTCCTTATTTAACTTTTGTCATACTGAAGGAGGGTGAGTTTATTTTTCCCCTTGCTAAGATGACTATCGTAATAGGGATAGTTTGACCCAGCTTTCTATAAACAACTCCCTCCTCCTAGCCAAAGAAGATCAAATTATGAGAAGAAACCGGTATGTTGCTTTCTGCCTTTTGGCAAGCAACAAAGTATTATACCTGCCCCAGCTGCTATAGAAACCAAAGCAAATTTGTAATGCTTTTAAGGGTGTGCAAATTTGGCTGAAGGGAGCAGAGTGATGGAGGGAGAGATCTTAAATTGTTCCCTGGACTTTGTCCTCAGTTAGTTCCTCTTCCCTTTCTTTTTCTCTGGAAAAGGAGTTAGCAGGTGGCATGTTATACAGTAAACCAGCAGCAGGCTGATTACATCTGTGCATGTTTGGCAAACACATGTTTAATTTTGGAATTGTTCATGGGCCAGCTCAATTGCGTAGAGATGGGGAGAAGAACCTGCTGTTGTTGCACTGGGGAAACAGAATAATGTGTCCATGGATGTTAATAACCCACATCATCCCACACATAGATACAAAGCCAGCTCTGGCGTCACTCTTGGTGACCTGCTGCCCTATCATCCCTAGCCTACAGGAGGAAGATTCCGTTCTGATGACATGCTGCCGTCAGGACAAGAGTGAAGCCACTAAAACTCAAAATTCTCCATGCTCATGTCCTAGTTAACAGGAAATCAGTAATTCCTCCGGCATTCAGTGAAACCTAGAGGCATGGTGTCAGGAGTTTGAGAGATTGCAAGTTCTCTGGGAATTTGCCTTTTTCAGAACAGTTCCTAGGAGTTTGATCCTTTGGAAGGAGCTCTAACATACAGAGGATGCAGGTGGTTTCATTTCTTCTACTTTGGGGCAGTCTTGGAGGTAATGCCCAGTGTTTTGGCATTTCCCTGCTCCATTAATACAGTTTCTTGATCTGCCTGTTTCTGTTGGGATTTTTGAGGGTAGGATCCGGTAACAGATATGAAGGTGATATGAAATAAATATCTACTTGTCTTTTACCTTAAAGGGCTCACATCTGAGGTAGAATCAGCTGAGAAATGTGTAAGATCACCATTTGAAATTAGTGTTAACAACATCAGCATTATTTTGGAGGAGGCTAACTAATGGCAAATGGATAAACAAAATAATTGGTTGGTGTGGTGGGGCTAGGGAAAGGGCTTCTTTCTTCCCTTTCTGTACTGTGATAAGCATAAATACATGAGGCTAAAAAAAATTTGCTGCTAGGGTTCTAGTTCATACATGTGTGGGTTTATTCCAAACAAAACTTGTTTAAACATGTCTCTGTGATCAGTGGATGACTGTAGAAACATTCTTTCAACAATACACTTGGTCTCCATAGGGTCCTTTTTTATTTTTCTAAAAAAAAAAATACCTTTTGTGCCATGAAAAAAACTATTTTGAGGTCAGGGCTAACATGAAATTTATAACATAACTCAAGTGAGTATCTTCCCAAATCACTGAAGGTTTGAAACCATTTACAGGACTACTGCCCCATGTTAAACAGCAGGTTTTAGATGGATCACGCATTTTAAGGAAAGTTGGAAAGACTTCAAAGAGAAGCCAAAAGAGAGAAGACCGGGGGCCTTGACAAATGAAGAAACTGCGGTTGAAGTTCAGACACTGGTGAATGAAGACCATAGAATTACCATTAATGTGATAGCTACTAGTTAGGATCTCACATGGTTCAGCATTTTCAGTTTTAAGCCAACATCTTGGCTTCAGAAAGCTTTGGGCTGGATGGGTGCCTAAAGTTTTACATGAAGATCAAGCAGCTCAAAGAGCTGGTCTTTCATTCTTTTAAGCAAGATGGAAGCTAATGAAGATGATTGTCTGAAACAAATCCTAACCTTATTTACCAATATGATGCAGAGAGCAGGATCTATTCAATACAGTGTCTTCCAAGGGGAACTACTGGACTAGTTCAGTTGAAAACAGAAAGGTCTTCTGAGACGGTTATGGTGATTGTGTTTGGGGACTCTAAAGGAATAATCTTGATGAATTTTATCAAAGAGCACAGGATAGTAGTAGAGACTTTTTATGAAGATAAGAAAATTGAAAACTGCATTGGTGAGAAAAAGACCATGAAAATTGTGCCAAGAATTTTTTTTTTTTCCATTATCACCACACATTTGCTTATTTTTCAGGGGTAGGAAGGGCTATCTTACAAGAACATTGTTGGGAAACCTTCCCCAATTCATATTACAACCCTGATCTTGCCCCTTTAGACTTCCTTCTGTCCCCCAAACTCAAAGGACATTTATTTATTTATTCTAAACGTTTGATTGTGAATTGAGTGAAGGTTTTCAGATAAAATAATCAACTTTATATTCAACAAACCATACATGTTGTTTCATCTTAATGATTTAAATTCTCTCCATGCAACAAGTTATTCTTCTTTCTTCCTGTGGTGGTTCCTATTTCCATCCCACCCACCTTCCATTCCTTCTCAACTTGGTCCTTAGGGAAATGCTGCCCTTTGGATCTTGAATGATTGACCATTCTATGCATGGTGAATATGCCTTACTTGTGTTGTTGTCCCCCCTACATACCTATATGCTGCTTGGATGAAAACTGGGCCACAAGGGTGAGTTGCTGTTTTGTTTTTTTTTCAGACCTGAAGGGTGATTGTGGCCTATAGTCTCAGGTTTCCCCTGTCTCTTTCTGACCAGTAAGCATGGGTTTTTTTTTTTTTTTTTTTTTTTTTAAACTTAAAGGACATTTAAAGGAACATGATTTGAGTCCCTGGAGGATGCTAAAAATGCCATTCTAATATGATATAAATCAAAGAGGACAGAATTTTTCAGGGACGGTTAGAGAGATGGAAACACTGTCTTCAAAAGTGTATAGATCTAAATGGAGGATTTATTAAGAAACATTAGCTTCACATTTTAATACTTTTTTCTTTTAACAAAGAATTCTATGATACCTTTAGGCATACCCTTGCATGAAAGGCTGTGAGGAACCATGGTAACTGGGTAGTCCAAAGTACTCACCTACTAACAGAGAGTTGGTGCTTTCAATCTGCTCAGAGGCACCTCAGAATAAAGGTGTGGTGATGTATTTCCTAATGATCACAGGTATTGAAAACCCTATAGAGTATAACTCTAGTCTGACTCACATAGCAATTTGCTTTAGACAAACCAAATATAAACCAAACCCATTGCCACTGAGTGAATTCTGACTCACAGATACTCTATAGGATAGAGTAGAATTGCCCCATAGGATTTCCAAGGCTGTAAATCTTTACGGAAGCCAACTACACATCTTTCTCCTGGTGGGCTCAGGTCACCCACCTTTCAGTTGTCAGACAAGCACTTAAGCGCTGTGCCATTGGGGATCCTTGCACTTCTGCATGTGTCATGAGGGAGAAGAGGAAGGAGCTTCCAAATTTCCCCAATCTCCTTCCACCTTTACACTATTTTACTGTCTGATATTAATCGATGCCCATAACAAAGATAAATGGACAAGGAGATCTAAAGTAATTTCGGTGTCATCAAACAATAAATTACTTTCAAAAGAGTTTCAGCATTTGGCATAAATCCAAATCCAACTGGTGTGTATTTGGTCACTCTTACTTGACCAACAGATTTCAACTAAGAGAATACCCTCCTCCCAGTTATTTGAGAGAAAGATGGATGTTTTCACACACCAATAAGAAAATTGTAAATAGCCTTCTTGGAATGTTTCTACAATTCACCAAATAGCTGGAAGTAAATTTAAAATGTTAACTTATTAATCAGTTATAGCTAATACCAAAACAAAAACAAAATAACCACCCCCAAAACCTCTGATAGTAGAAGTAAGAATTTTTAGATAGTGTGTCTAGATTCTTTTAAAATGTTTATCCAGGTATTCAATATGAATGCTTGGTTTGTGAGTTTCTAGTTACTGTCACTGCCTGTGCCCTTTGGAATTCCTACTGTAGCCAATTGTTTTCTCCCTGCCGATGTAGCCTTCTTGGCATACTGACCACAGTAAAAGAACAGACTAATCCTCCCTATCCAATTGTGAGTTTCATTGAATGACCAAATGATAGGATCAGAACAGTGAGTACAGATGAGAAGCACCTGTCAACTTTCTGGTCCCAGCCACTTGGTAGGCATTTTGTGAAACATCATTCAGAGGAACGAATTTCTTAAAGCCTCTCCTATACATAGTTTTAAAATATCAGAGTAGAATATAGCACAATGGTTTAGCAGGTGGTGATGAACTTCCATTTGAAATATCTGGTCCCCAATTTACATCCTGTTTGTGAATTTCTTCTCATTACCATATTGTCACGCATGAACTTGGTGGGGCTGTATAAAGATGGATTTTTGAATGTAACTAGACATTTAGCTGCTGAAGGCAAGGGGGAGATTAAAAAAAAAAAAAAAATTCTTATAGCGAGCCATTTGGAACACCCAGTCTCAATCAGCCAGCAGCCTCTCCTCTGCCAGTCAGAATCAAACACTCATTAGCTGAAAGCATCTTACTCATTGTTTCCTTTTTGTGACAAATGAATGTATATTCCTTGGCAGGACTTTTTTCCTGTTCAACACTGCATCCCTGATACCTGAGCTGAATTCTCAAATATAGAAGATCTGTATGGAAGGGGCCATTCATGCAACTAAGAAGGAGGAAAAAGATAAGAAGATTTATACACATTTGTCTGTATAGCTATAAGTAGCTTTGAGAGCATCATTCCTGTTAACAATGGGTACTGTTGGTACCAGGTAAGAGGAAACTTTTTCACAACACCATGTACCTTTTTGCACCTCTTGAGCTTTGAATCGTGTGATTGTAACTATGCAAAACTATAGGAAAAGAGTTTTTGAAAGTAGAGAACTCTTAAGAACAGAGTTTAGGGGCCTCTAAAGCGTATAATTATTTTTTCATTAATATCAGTCCGATGAGCTTTATGCTCTTTGGTTGTCTAGAGGAGTCCAAATCACCCTATACTCACACTTACATATTTTGAGTCATCATCTTCCAATATTAGTCAAATATAACATTATTAAAAGAATCTGACCCTCAGTTCAGCTTATTCTACACCATGAAAGAGAAAAAATCAAATGAGTCAATTACACAGGAAGGATGGAATTGCATAATTAGGAACATTCATGATGGTTTTACTGAACAGCATTAAAACGGCCCGTTTTCCAATCATTCATTGCTTTTATTGGCCACCATCCTGACTTAATAGAATGGTCCTTCTTAATTCTTAATTTCTGGAAGGGCTCCAAGGCAAATGAAATCTTGATACTCATGTTCTGGGAATACAAGTTGTGAAATGGTGGAGGTGGGGAGCATGAGGGAGGTCTTGCTGAAGTTCAGTTTCACCCTGAAATCTGACCGAATGTTTCAGGTCTCATAACAACCTGGATCTCAGTGTTTCCTCCCAGCTTCTAGAATGATCTCTGTCACACTACACAAGATTCAGGCAACCAACAGAGAAAGGGTAAGGAGCTAAAGGAAAACCAGGCTACAAATCAATGATTTCATGCTCCTTGCTGCCTACTTTTCTCACACAAGGGACTGAGTACCACATGAGTGACTTTAGTTCATATAAAAATCTTAAAGAAATGTAATAATGTCTGGGATAAAAATAATAATAACAATACCATTACTCTTACGGATGGATTCAAGATTTTACCTCAAAAGAGGCCAAGACTTCTTCATGGATATGATTAGGTCACCTTATCATGGACCTGAGACATCAGGTGTGTTAACAACTCCTGATGTTAATATTCTCAAAGGTCATAACTGAAATCAAAATATGATCCTGGATACTCTATTTCTTGCTTACTATCCAGTTCTCTACTCTCTGTTCCCTCTTGGACATTTAGGCATGAACTTGGCTAAAAGAAGTTTGGGGTAAAACACTGAACAAATTCATAAAATGTTTAACATTGGGACTGTAAATTAGGAAATATCAGAACTGGAGGTATCAGACTAAAATTGACAGAAACTCATTCCATTTAACTAAAATATAACTCTAGGTTTATAACACTAAACTACATGTAACCTAGACATTTTTTTAATATATAAGAAAGTTTCAATTCAGACATTGCTAATTCCAATATTGTATCTTTGTTGTTATTCATGTGGAAATTATATTTTGTATTCCCTATGGAGTCCTGGTGTGGTGCTGCAGGATAATGTGCTGGACCATAAGATCAGTTTGATCCTCAAGGTCAGCAGTTCAAACCCACCAGCTGCTCCTGGGAGACCCCACAAAGGGTTGCTATGAGTCAGAACTGACTCAATGGAACTTAACAGCAACAACAATTTACTTTATTTTATTTTATTTTATTGTGAACTGATAGTTTACATTGGAGAACCTCAGTTTTACACTCATCCTATTGTATTTTATTTCATTGCAACGATTACAATCCCCTCTGTGCATCATTCAACAGTATTTGCTTCTATTCCCTCTGTTTCTTTCTCTTTGTTTTGGATGTACACGAAAACACTCAGGAATATAGAATCATTTAAACAACCCAACCCAAGGGCACATTCTGCAAGCCTGCATCCTGGCTGCCTGAATATAGTAGGAGAAAATGTGGAACAAAACCCAAAATCATTAAAAAAAAAGACCAGACTTACTGGTTAGAAAGAACCAGAGAAAACCCTGAGACTATGGTCGTTGGTCATCCTTCAGGTCTGTAATTGAACTTACCCTCTTGGCCCAATTTTCAGCCAAGCAGTAGAAAGGTATATAGGGGGGACAACAACACTAATGACGAACGCACCCCATAGAATGATTAAATATTTAAGATCAAGCGGGCAGCATTTCCCTAAAGACAAAATTCCGAAGAGTTGGAAAGAAGAAGGAATGGAAACAAAACTCCCAGGGAGGAAGTTTGGTGAGTGAGGCTACAATGAGGGGATCACCATCATTGGGATGAACTGAAGTGTAGAATTTATGGAATGTAAAACTGATGATCTTCTTTGAGAATCTTCACTCAATTCACAATAAAAAGTTGAAAACAAGATTACAAAGAAATGGAAAAGAAATTATGACCATTAGATGTATGTTTACTTAACCCAAATATCTAGAGTCAAAAAACTCTGGATAATTGACCCTGTTTTCAGTGGTGTTATTTAAGATATTTGTTGTTATTAAGTGCCATTAAGTTTGTCCTGACTCACAGCGACCCTGCATAGGGTTTCTGAAGGGTTCCTGGTGGGTTTGAACCGCTGGCCTTGTGGTTAGCAGTTCAGGGCTTATCCTACAGAGCCACACCAGAACTCCTTGTTGTTGTTAAGTGCCGTCGAGTCAGCTCTGACCCATAGCAACCCTGTATAGGGTTTCCAAGGAGCAGCTGGTGAGCTTGAACCACCAACCTTGCAGTTCAAATGACTTTGCAGTCTGACACATTAGTCCACAGCGCCACAACTTAACTCCTTAGCAGCCTGTGAATTCTAGGTAACAAAAAATAGAGCCCCTGGGTGGTACAAACAGCTAACATGCTCAGGTTTGGATTTGCTCGAGTAACATCAGAAGAAAAGTATAGCTCCCCCCCAAAAAAAATCGGCCATTGAAAACCCTATGGGGCCCAGTGTTTTCTGACCCACATGGGGTTGCCTGAGTTGGAATTGATTCCATGGCAACTGGGTTTTTTGTTTTTATTTTTAACAAGCAATAAGAACAAACACTGGCTGGCTTATACCTGGTACATGTATATAATAGGTGCTTACTTGCAGAATATCACTTCTATCTGTCTGGAAACTACATGACCTTGCAAACTTGTCCTGAGTTTCTGATCCAACTAGATAGTTCTTGGCATTCCTTAGATTTTTTTTTTTTTTTTTTTAAACCACATGTAGCATATGCCCATGAACTTATTTTATGTGAACCTGTTTTGAATCTGTTCATACATGAAGGGAAGAGCACAAGATACATGCCACCACTTGCCACTTTGAACCCAAGCTTAAAAAATGACAGATTAAAAAACTGACCAAACTGATGGGCATGTATATGTTTGTTTATTAAAATATGCAAAACAGCAAGCCCATTTCAGCACACAGGTTAATTAAATTGTAGATCCATGTTCTAAGAATAAGATTGCTTTACAAAGTGCTCTATGGCTGTGCCCACATGCCCAAACCAGTTTGAAAAAACCATCAGTTCAAGTTTAGTCAATCAATTCATGACTAATTATTTTCAGGTTTCTTTCAAAGTAATCTTATAACTCTGATAATAATATTAAGTCATTTGGGGTGTAAAATTTCACCTCATAGTACTATTAAAATCCTTTTTTGATTGGATTAATTAAATCATTTTCATAGACTTGTGATTTAGAAAGGATCCCAGAATTATTGAGCCTAACCACTCATCTTTCATAGAAATCCTCTCTCCCAGATATGTGTGTAAGTCTCTGATAACTTCCAGCTGTGAGGAGCTCATGAGCTCCTCACAGCTGGAATATCTTTCTAATTAACAAAGTATTTCACTTGGTCCAGCTGTAGATTGCTTTTGGTTCAGGAGATTTTGTTATTTGGATGTTCTGTTACATTTTTGTAGCTTGTACATTATCTGTAGCTTCTAAAATGACTCCCACAGGTGGAAAATTAGATTTGGTAATGACTTTCTAGAGTGTTTCCAGTAGGACAAACAGGAAAAATAAAAATTTCTTTCAGACATATTATTCTCTTTTTTTTCTGGGGAAGTCCAAGCATGAAGTTACTGGCCAACTATTGAAAAGGAAGAAAGTTGAAAGATCAGTAAACCAATTAGTTTGAAAATACCAATGAGTATTTATTAAACAACGATTCCTATTCTAGAATATATCAGCTATTCACTGCAAAGTCACTTGGTCCTTGTCATTTAGTAATAGGCCTAAAGTGGTTAGATAAGATTATTTAGTACTTATAGCTCTGAACTGAGTCCGAAGGTTGGCTAAGGTTAAGAGGCAAAAAAAATAAAAATAAACTTCCAAAGTTTAGCTATTCTTTAAGATGACGTTAGATAAAAGAAGAATTGATGCATTTGAATTGTGGTATTGTCAAAGAATATTGAATATATTGTGAACAGCTCAAGAAGAAACAAATCAGTCTTAGAGGAAGTATAGTCAGAAGTCTCCTTAAAAGCAAAGATGGTGAGACTTTGTCTTGTTTACTTTGGATGCCACATCATCAAAAAAGATCAAATGCTAGAAAAGGGAATTATGTTTTTCAAAGTAGATATATGTTGAGATTTAGTAGAGAATTAGAGCTGGGCTGACACAGTAGCAGTAACAGTGGTCTTAAACATACCAACCATTGTGAGGAAGTCGCAACGTTTCATTCTGTTTTATGAATAATGAGTTCACCATGAATCAGAACCAACTGGATAGCAACTAAAAACAGCAACAACGTTTGAAGACTTGCAAAGGGAAGAAAATAACCCAATCATAGAGTCCTATGACGAATGAGGTATGAAGCAATTAAATATAGAACTTGTGGAGGACACAGGAAACCAACTTGCCCAGATGAAGAGTGGGTTGAAGAAAGGATGGACAAGTTCTGTGGCTTAGGGTCCTCCAAAGCTTTGACCTTCCAGGAGAAGGAGAGGCAACTTGAGCCTTTAATGAGCAAGCATTCTGACATCACTTGTTTTAAAGATGGGATCAATAAAATAAAACATAACTCACCCTTCTTGGTCAATTCACAAAATTAAACACAGACAAAAATTGTCTTTATATGCCCATTCTATTCTTTATAAAGACAAAAAAAGAAGGATGCTAAAAGTGATCACAACCAAATAATGCACAGATCTTGGAGATTTTTGACCAATCAGCCTTTCTCTTAAAGAACCAAGTTATACAATTTATACATACATTTATATCCTTATACTGTCATTTTAAAGGGATATTTCTCGTTTCAAATTCAATTTCAATGTGAAATAGGTTGTAGTTAATGGGTTTGGAAAACACAAAACCAAACTTGCTGCTGCTGAATTGCTTTAGATTCATGGCCACACCATGTGTTACAGATAGAACTGCCCCATAAGGTTCTGGGCTGTAAACTTCATGGAAGCATATAGTCAGGCCTTTCTTCTGTAGTGAGGCTGGGTGGGTTCTAAACATCAACCTCTGTTGCTGTGTTGGTGTGAAGTTGCTTGGAGTCATAGCAACCTTACGTTGGAACACTGCCTGGTCCTGAGCCATCTTCACAATAGTTGTTAAGCTTGAGCCCATTGCTCTTCCACTGTGCCACTTCATCTCCTTGGGGGTCTTCCTCTTTGTCACTGACCCTCCACTTTAGCAAACATGATGTCCTTCTCTAGAGACTGGTTCCTCCTGATAACATGTATGAACTACAAAAGATGAAGTCTTGCCATCCTGGCTTCTATGGAGCATTCTCACTGGACTTCTTCCAGCACAGATTTGTTTGTTTTTCATGGGAGAAAGATGAGGCTTTCTGCTCCCATAAAGATTTACAGCCTCGGAAACCCTGTACAGGGTCGCTATGAGTCAGAACCAACTCCACAGTACATAACCACAACCACCACATGGTATTTTTAATGTTTTTCTCCAACAACCATAATTCAAATGCATCAATTCTACGATGGACTTCCTTATTTATTGTCCAACTTTCACATATATATCAAGCTATTGAAGCACCTTAGTCTTCAAACTGATATCTTTGCTCTTGAATATTTAAAGAGGTCTTATGCAGCAAATCTGCCCATTGCAATACATTGATTTCTTTTTTTTTTTGCAATACACTGGTTTTTTTTTTTTAATGTTCTATTGTGAATTATGTGATAGTTTACATGGGAGAACATTAGCTTTACATTCATCCTATCGTATATCATTTCATTGCCATGGTTACAATCCCCTCCATACATCATCAACCAACCAAGGGTATACCCTGCAAGCCTGCCCCTCTCCTAGCACATAGCCCCTCTCCCTCTCTGGGTCTAAAGTCCCCAGCCACTCCATCTCTCCAAGTCATCATCTCTGCCTCCATCTCTGACGTCACTGCTTCTCTGGGTAGGGTCCCGCTCTCTGTTCTTCTCCCTTGATGGTCCCAGGGACCTCTGCTCCTAGACTGCAAAGTTAATCACTCCCCTCCTTTTGCTACAAAATGTCTACCTTTACATTTCCAACCCTCACAGTCAGTCCTGATAACAATTATTCATTATTGTATCACGAGAGACCTAACCACAGCTCCTTGCATCAGCTCTGCCCAGACAGATTGGATGCTACTCAGTGGAGTTTCTACCTTCCTCCACGCCTTCTGAATCTAGCCTCCCTCTTGAAAGTTTGTAAGCCAGTCACTTCTTGCCTTTGTAGCTCCCTCCCCCATTTTGGGTAGCCAATGTCCAAATTGCCCATCCCTGTCTATTCTGTGTATAGAGGAGGTAGGAATGATCCTCACTGTAAAGATTTGTTCCCTCTTTTGAGCTACTGCATACATAGGTATAGGTCAAGTTCACCAAATTGTAGCAGATTACTCCTTTTTTTCCTCTTCTTTTTTCTTCTAGTTGAGCTCGGCTATGCAGTCTTTGAAGCAAGGTCAAGTGGGTATTATCTGCAAGTATGGGTGTTCTTATGCATATGCCCTCTCTTCTTATCAGCTGGACACTTCACTCTGTACACTAGTCCTCTGTGACTATGTCACTGACTCTGGGCCCAAGAGTCCCCAGTCTTGCCACACTGCTGTCCAACCAGGTTTCCACCTGGGTTCACAGGAGTCTTTTCAGTGCTATAGGGCTCAGCTCGCAGTTTCATTACTGTTTTTCCCTCATTTTCCCTTACCGGTGATGAATGTGATCACCAATCAGAGTGTGTATCCCCACTGAGTCTTAGTCTTGGAAGGAGGTTTGCCCTGAGGGGACCTGACTACTTGCCTTGATGTCTCCTGGGTGAGCAAATTGCTTGTTCTTGTAGTAATCAGTCAGAGTGAATACGTTGATATCTTGACTGCTGTTTCCATGAATGTTGATGGTAGATCCAAGTAAAATGAAGTCTTTGATAACTTCCATCTTTTCTCCATTTATCATGATGTTATTTATTTAGCCAGTAGTGAGGATTTTTGTTTTCTTTACAATGAAGTGCAACCCATACTGAAGGCTGTGATCTTTGATCTTCCTCAGTAAGTTTAAGTTCTTTTCACTTTCAGCAAGCAAGGTTGTATCATTTGTATATTGGTGGTGGTGGTTATGTGCTGTGGAGTTGGTTCCAACTCATAGCGACCCTGCATCAATTCTTCTATGGTCTTTCTTATTCACTGTCCAGCTTTCGCATGCATATGAGGTTATTGAAAATACCATGGCTTGGGTCAGGTGCACCTTAGTCCTCAAACTGACATCTTGGCTCTCCAACACTTTAAAGAGGTCTTGTGCA
>NW_006408570.1:8574429-8584613 GCF_000296735.1 Chrysochloris asiatica | reverse complement strand
CTTTCGCATGCATATGAGGTTATTGAAAATACCATGGCTTGGGTCAGGTGCACCTTAGTCCTCAAACTGACATCTTGGCTCTTCAACACTTTAAAGAGGTCTTGTGCAGCAGATTTGCCCAATGCAATACGTCATATGATCTCTTGATTGCTGCTTCTGTGAGTGTTGATAGTTGATCTAAGAAGAATGAAGTCCTTGACGACTTCAATCTTTTATCCATTGATAAGAATGTTGTTTAATGGTCCAGTGGTGAGGATTTTTGTTTTCTTTACATTGAGATGTAATCCATACTGAAGACTGTGCTCTTTGAACTTCATCAGTAAATGTTTTAAGTCCTCTTCATTTTCAGCAAGCAAGGTTGTATCATCTGACGTCAGCAATGATATTCTTAGCTCCACATCCTTGTCTTAATCTGGCTTGAATCTCTCATAGTTCTCTGTCAATTTATTGTTACAACTATCTTTGAAGCGTCTTTAGCATATGATATTAATCATATTGCCTGATGATTTCCACATTCCGTTAGGTCACCTCTCTTTGGAATGGGCAAAAATATGAATCTCTTCCAATCAGTTTGCCAGGTAGCTGTCTTCCACATTTCTTAGCAGAGATGAGTAAGTGCCCCATGGGTGATAAACATTTGTTGAAAGAGTTCAATATGCATTCCATCAATTCCCATAGCTTTGTTCTTTTCAAATACCCTCAGTGTACCTTGGACTTCTTCCTTCAGTACCATAGACTTTTGATAATATGCTCTCTTGAAATGGTTGAACACTGTCTGTTTTGTTTTGTTTTGTTTTTGGTACCGTGACTCTATGTCTTCCATCTTCTTTTGGAGCATTCTGCATCATTTAATACATTTAATATTTTTCCCACAGAATCCTTCAATATTGCAAGTAGAGGCTTGAATTTTTTTCTTACATTCTTTCAGCTTGAGAAACATAGAGTTTGTTCTTCCGTTTTGGATTTCTAATGTGCTGGTATTGCACATTTTAACACTTGGCTTTGTCTTCTTGGGGGTGCCCTTTAAATTTTGTATTCAGCTCTTTTACTTCCTCATTTCTCCCATTTGCTTTAGCATCTCTCTGTTGGAGAGCAAGTTTCAGAGTCTCTTCTGACATCTCCTTTAGTCTTTTTGTTTAACTTTGGTGTTCGATCACTCACCTATCCCTTTGTCATCCAGAGGTGGCTTGTGTGTAGCTGTGGTGCTGGAAGTTATACCAGAAGTATTTAAAATAGGAGCAGGGTCACCCAGCATGGACAGGTTTGAACTGAGCTTCCAAACTAACACAGACTAGGAAGAACAGAGGAGGCAGACAACTTCTGAATGTTTAGCCAATGGAAACCTTATGAATAGCAGTGGAATATTGTCAATTAACAACAGAATATTGAATGTTAAAACATGATGAATAGCACCAGAATACTGTCAGATGTAATGCTGGAAGATGAGCCCCTTCAGGTTAGAAGGCACTCAAAATACAGCTAAGGAAGAGTTGACAGTGATAACAAGGAATTGAGTAAAGTTTTGCAAACTTCATTTGCTTTAGAGAATATAAAATTTTAAGTATTAAACAATATATTTATTGAAATAGCAGGAAACTTAATGGCTAACTAACTGATGACTGGCATGTAATATAATTTACACATTCACATTCATCTGATAGCAGGAACTAACATTTCTAGTCTTTTTACCTATGTCTTTACAATTTCCAGCAAGGTTCTGATTAATCAAGATAATCCACTTTTTAAAAACCACATGTAATGAACTTGTTTTATATGAACCTCTTTTGAGACTGTTTGTACATGAAGGGAAGAGTGGACTGCCTAAGACAAATTTATCAGACACGGCAATTCTGCTATTGTTACCACTCTCTGTCAAATGCGACAACCCACAGGCATTTAGCAAAACATAAAGATTTATCACCCGATTCCCCTATTCACGGTCACTTGGATATTTTGATTTTCGGTTTGATGCCACGATGTCTTCCTTCATTACGGAGCATGGATGAGACATTCGTGCTATGCCTCCTACACATACGCTTTTTAGGTTTTAGGCCTTCTCTCGGCCATAAAATATGAACTGTCATGGGCTGTCCTCGGTCTATTTATCTCTGAATTACTGCCCCTCACATTAGAGTTTTCATCAGTTGAGTGGAGGGGGAGAAATAGCTGCTTGTTTGCCCTCAGGAAACAAATATCTGACGCTGAAATGCTCTTAACTGTAAGGGGTAAAGCCGAACAAGGAAACGGTGCAGTGATGGTAACTTAGCGATCTTAAGTGGAGCTGGGCACCACATAAGGTGACGTATGTTGGCCGCGATCCACTTTCAACTTTCTCTTGGTCCTGAGCCTCGGGTTCATGCTTCCAAAGAAACACCCGCTCAAGAGAAGACAGAAGGAGTGCTGATTTACTAATTCCAACCAGTCCAACCCCAATCTGGATACAGATGGTCATTTCCTGGTTTCTCAATCTGTGGAGACATTTCTACATTCAAAAATGTAATCAAGAATTCACATAGTGACTCAATGTATTCTGTCATTGGGAGTTTTGCCGGACTCCCGAATCATTGTTCAAAATGAAATTTTAACCTTTCAACTAACTTGTTCAATACTGTCTGGCCCAGGGAATATCCTGTCCTTGGTGTTAATACCTCACCCCAAATTGAAGTAAACCTGCCTATAGAGAGGGTGGAATTTATGCTGCCTGCCACATTTCCTGCTAGGGTAAAATTTTCAGTGAAAGTCACCCTCCCTCACTTCCGTTTCGCCCCCAGGAAGGGAGATACATACGCATTCAGCCCTGACAGGTAAGTGCTTGCCACTTACAAAATCCAATAAATAAATTCTAAATAAATATATCTCCAAATCGAAACCATTTCAAGATACTTAACTGAGTGCATATCTAGTCCTTTGTACACATATTTGTACAAAGTGTTGCCTGTAATTTTAAAGATGCTTGCCTCCGGGAGGTTTCGTTTTTCCATTGAAGTCCCCTTGATTTACTGTACGCAATATGTTACAGCTTCCTTATTTGCTCCTTTGGGACAGTTACTGACAGTAAATCTCTATTAAAATATTCTTCCATATGGTTGCATGAAAATTTTATTGCCGTGAGCCTGGGGCTGAAGGTCACAGCTGAGTAGCTGCAGTTAAGTATTGCAGTCTATGGACTCGGAGGTACATCTGTTCTGGGAGCTGGAGTAAAATTAGAATTTTACTGTCAATAGCATTTCTCCAAAACAAGTTACATTTGTTTACTGTGGCTGGCTTGGCCTTTTCCTTCACAACACCTGAAATGCATGTCACCGGGCTTACTGCCCATATCATTAAGGTGGGAAGTTTGAATGCCACATTTACTGAACCCACAAGTCACCTGAGAAGCCCCTAATGGATAGTTCATTCATGAAACATGAAAATTTAATTTTATCTCTTCTAGTTGGGTCTTTTGTTTGCTCTTTTGCTTAGCTATAACTCAGTGTTTTTCTAAATGCTTCTTGGATAGCAGTTCATGCCAACTTTAATTAATGCTGCCAAAGTATGATTTTTAATCGGAATCTCTGGAGCTAAGAGAGTACCAGGGTGACAAGTTTCCATTGCTTTGAGCTGTTGATTGAAAAAGTTGAGGTGGCTTAGAAGCCATTGGACTGACATGGGAACATCATTAGTGAAGTGTCAGTAGATCATACTCATCCCTGGAAAGAAGGAAAAGCCAAGGGACTTTTGAAAATGCAATTCTACTCTATAGATGCGGGCCATGTAAAACTATTTTATGACTTTGAATACCACTTGGGAGTTGGGGGCCAGTCAAGTGTCAATCTTCAGCTTGCATTTGCTGTTTGAAAATAAATAAATAGAAGGAAATATTCAACTAACATTTCTAAGCCCATCTTTCTGGACAATCTACCCAGCCTTTCCCATTATAGAGCAATGGAATAAGTTTTAAGGGAAAAGCCAGGCCCAGAAGTTCCAGGACTATGGTTGGAACGTAATAAATGATTCTCACCCACGTCCCATCCCAGCCTTCATCCAAATAGTGATTGGATCAGTAGATTTATAAATTTTAGTGACTCTGTATTGTTTCTTTTTTGGAACTAATTTATTTCCAATGTTCATCAGACTCCACTGACTATCTTTTATTATTTCCAAAAATTTAGGGAAATGCTCAAAGCAAAACTTCTATTTAAAAAAAATCTGATTTTTAAGCAAAAGTCACCACCATACTGGATTTATTAGATGAAGTCGAGAGGTATACTAGTTCCCCAGTGCTGCCAGGACAAAATATGACACAGTGAATGTTTTTATACAATAGAAATATATTACCGCACAGTTCTGGAGGCGGGAAGTTCTATAACCCAAGGCCTGTCTCCTAGGTACTGGTAGCTCCCGGGTGACAGAATGTGCAGCTCAACCTTCCTTGACATCCTTCCTCTGTCTCTCTGTGTATTTTCTCCCTTTTTCCTAAGTACAGCAGTCTTATAGGAATAGGATCTATCCTACTGCAATATGACCTCATGTTAATCTAACACACATCATCTTCAAACACTCTATTTCTAAACAGGGTCCCATTCACAGGAACAGAGGCTAGGATTTCAACATTTGGAGGATCAAATTCAATTCATAACAAGGGGTAACCAGGTGAAAATAAGTATGAAATGAGACAGAATAGGCTTTAGAGAATAAAGGTATATTTTCTGAGTGCCAACTAAAGGCAATCACTGGTTCAAGTGATTCTCATTGAGCTAACTCACCTAAGTCTCACATGATCCCTTTGAGGTTGACCCAGTTATAATCCCCACTTTCCAGATGGTAAAACTAAGGTACAAAGAGATTAGTAACTTGCTCAAGGTTACAAAGTTAGTAAACAGAGCTAGATTAAAGACAGTATGGCCCTGTACTTGTGTAGTTAACGTGGCAGTCTATGGTCTCTTGCATGAATGGGGTTGGGGTGAAGAGATTGAGGATCCCAGATGACTCATCAATGGCAAATTAAGTTTGAGATAGCTGCACAAACCATGTTCTTTGACCTTAGACTGTTGTCTGAGTAAATCTGCTCCTTATGTGTTTTATGTTGAAATGGATCGTGTTATTGATACTCAGCAGTGAAACAAATATGGAGCAAAGGCTTTACATACCTTAAAGACTCTACAATATTTTTATGAAATATATTATTGCTGGTATTAAGTGTTGTCGAGTCAGTTCTGACTCATAGCAACCCTGTATAGGATTTCCAAGGAGCAGCTAGTGAGTTTGAACCACTGACCTTCTGGTTCAAAACCAACCTTCCGGTCCAGTGCATTGTATCTTCATCAGTAACTGTTTCAAGTCCATTTCACTTTCAGCAAGCAAGTTGTATCATCTGCATATCGCAGGTTGTTAATGAGTCTTCCTCCAATCCTGATGCCATGTTTTTCTTCATATAATCCAGCTTCTCGGATTATGTGCTCAGCATACAGGTTGAATAAGTATGGTGAAAGAATACAACCTTGTCGCACACCTTTCTTAATTTTAAACCATTCAGTGTTCCCATGTTGTGTTCGAACAACTGCCTCTTGGTCCAGGTACAGATTCCTCATGAGCACAATAAAGTGTTCCAGAATATACATACTTTGCAATGTTGTCCATAGCTTATCATGAGCCACACAATTGAAAGGCTTTGCATAGTCAAACATCAAAGCACAGGCAAACATCTTTCTGATATTCTCTGCTTTCAGCCAAGATCCATCAGACATTACCCCATAGCACAGTGGAAAATTGCTAATTCTGTTTGATGGATCTAATGACATAGTTAGAGAGTCTCTTCTCTTAAATATTGTCCTTGAAAAAAGAAGCAGATGATACAACCTTGTTTGCTGAAAATGAAGAGGACTTAAAACATTTACTGATGAAGTTCAAAGAGCACAGTCTTCAGTATGGATTACATCTCAATGTAAAGAAAACAAAAATCCTCACCACTGGACCATTAAACAACATTCTTATCAATGGATAAAAGATTGAAGTTGTCAAGGACTTCATTCTTCTTAGATCAACTATCAACACTGACAGAAGCAGCAATCAAGAGATCAAATTGCATTAGGCAAATCTGCTGCACAAGACCTCTTTAAAGTGCTGAAGAGCCAAGATGTTAGTTTGAGGACTAAGGTGCACCTGACCCAAGCCATGGTATTTTCAATAACCTCATATGCATGCGAAGGCTGGACAGTGAATGAGGAAGACCATAAAAGAATTGATGCTTTTGAATTATGGTGTTGGTGGAGAATATTGAAAGTGCCATGGACTGCCAAAATAACCAATAGATCTGTTTTGGAAGAAATGCAGTCAGACTGCTCCTTGGAGGCCAAGATGGCCAAACTTCATCTGTTATACTTTGGACATATCATCAGGAGGGACCAGTTGCTGTAGAAGGATATCATGTCTGGAAAGGTGGAGGGTCAGAGAAAAAGAGGAAGACCCTCAATGAGATGGATTGATTAAGTGGCAGCATCGATGGACTCAAGCATGGCAACAGTAGTGATGTTGGCCCAGGATCGGGCAGTGTTTTGTTCTGCTGTGCATAAGGTTGCTATGAGTCAGTACCAACTCAATGGCACCTAAGAACAACAACAACAAATAGTGGGCTTTGAGTTGGACTGTTAACCACAGGTCAACAGTTAGAATCTACCAGTCACTCAGTGGGAGAAAGATGAGGCATTCTGCTCTTTCAGAAACTCTATAGAGGGTCACTATGAACCGGAACAGACTCCATGGCACAAAAACACCAGCACGAGCTACCATGGACTACATGTCACCCTTCCCCTTATTACTTTCACTCTACACACCCCGTTTCAAAGTTCTTCACCCCACTACACCCAATAATTTTTTGGTGGGGAACTAAGTTCTGACAAGGCCAATGACTAGGATGTAGTGACCATTGAAAGAAGTCTAGTTGGAAAGTAATCTAAGTCAGAACTCCTCAAGGAGACTGTTACAGGTTGGCTGATGTCCCCGCAAAATGTGCTGAAGTCCTAATCCTCAGTGTCTCTGAATATGACCTTATTTAGAATTAGAGCTTTTGCCGATTTAGGTCATACTGGAGCAAGGTGGGTCCTAAAGGAGTCTCTGGGTGGTACAAATGGCTAAGGCCTTGACTATTAACTAAAAGGCTAGCAGTTAGAACTTACCCAGAAGTGCGTTTGAAGAAAGATGTAGCGATCTACTTCTGAAAGGTCACAGTCTTGCAAATCCTATGGAGCAGAGTTCTACTCTGAAACACGTGTGCCCCCAACTCATGACATAGCAGGATAGGATTGATGTGGTCAGTAGGGTTTTCATTGGCTGATTGCAAGGTGTAAATCTCCAGACTTTTCTTCCTAGTCTATCTTAGTTTGGAAACTCCACTGAAATCTGTTCAGTATTATGTACTAAATATTTGGAAGTAGTTCGTCACTCCTTCATCCTAGTCTGTCTTCATCTGGAAGCTCATCTGAAACCTGTCCACCATTGGTGACCCTGCTGGTATTTAAAATACCTGTGGCATAGCTTTCAGAATCACAGCAACTCACAAGCCACCACAGTATGGCAAACTGACAGACGAGTGGTGGGTCAGTATTACAGCTACATGCAAACCTCTACTGACATATGGATGGTGGCTTGAGATACATTGGCCAGGAATTAAACCTGGATTAGTGAAAATGAGGACCCCCCTCCCCAATGAAATGGACAGACACAATGACAATAACAATGGGCTCAAAACAACTGTGAAATGGTGCAGGACCAGGCAGTGTTTCATTCTATTGTGCATAGGGTCACTATGAATTGGAACCAACTCAATGGCACCTAATAACAACTCCTACACCAAACGTGAGAACTATAAGATTTAAGAATAAACTGCTTTATTAGGTTTTATGCCATTCTGAGCAAGTTAGAATGTGCATTCCAACAGTTACTATTCAGTTGATTTTGACTCACGGTGATCCCATACGTGTTCCACATGATTATCAATGCTTGGTTTTTCAGAAATGGATTACTAGATCTTCCTCCCAAGACACCAGTAGGTGAGCTCCAACACCCAGCCTTTTGTTTAACAGCAGCTGAGCATGCTACCCCATTAACTAATGGCACCAGCTAGGAACTCTAGAGAATGTGTACAAGTTCCGTGCATCAAACATACTTTTGATAATAACATAGCAACCATTTAATTTTTTAAATAGCTGGTCTTCCTGTGTCATTTTTTGAGGCTCACAGATAGGTAGGATTTGGAGAGAACAAAAGTCATTTCAAATTTATTTCATATGTAATTTAAAAGCTGCAAAAGAAATGTGTAAACTGGCTAGACTTAGGTCCTAGAGCATTAGTCTCTGTGTGTGTGTCCATATTAAACCTCTTCATTTAGACATTGTTGTTGTTGTTGTTATGTGCCGTGGAGTCGGTTCCAACTCATAGCGACCCTGTACAGGGTTTCCAAGGCTGTAATATCTTTACAGGAGCAGAAAACCTCATCTTTCTCCCGCGGAACAACTGGTAGTTTCGAACTGCTGACCCTGAGGTTCGCAGCCCGATTCATAACCACTATGCTACCAGAGCACAAGTAAATACATAGATAGAAAGCAAATACATATTTGCTTGCCATACATGCTTCTCTAAACACATAGGCACCTGTTACTGAGATACAAAAAATCAGCAGGCAAACTCTCTCTTCATGCAGCCTGTACTGCAAAGCTCCTTGTATTTGCTTATTTGAAGAAGAGGAAAAGATCATTTTGAAGTTAAATTGCCTAGTGAACCCATCTATCATTTGCAAAAAAGTAATGAGCTGGAGCCACAGTCCTAAGTCCCTGCTTTCGTCCCCTTTCTCATGGCCAACATATAAGACTGTGAAAGCTATTTTTCTTGATGTGTGATCAAACGATGGATTAAGACTTGCAAGGAGCCAGTGATCAATTGTCTGATAATATGTGACAGATCTTGTCAGATTGACGAAAATGTCCCCCAACCCAAAGGGGAAGAAGGCTCTGAGCTGTGAAGGTGCTTTCTTAAGTAATTGTCTGAGAAAGCAGAGGCCTATGTAATATCAATTATCTTCTGTATCAACACCAAACAGGACTTTGCCTGTGAAAGCAGCCATTATGGCTTGACATGTGTTAAGTTAATACTAATTAGATGCATTCCAGTAATCACTTCACTTTAATTGGCTCTGGATCTTATTTTTCAAAGGAGGAAGGTATAGACTTGTCTTAATATTTTACCAAAATAATGTTTCTTCAGACATGAAACAAGTTCCCCTAGACTTTCCCCCACCTTCTGACAGGCCAATAAAAGAACATTAGGTGATTAAAGATTTTTTTGTTTTGTTTTAGAAGCAAACATAACGATAAAGGGTAATAAAATCACGGGGGTGGCGGTCTTTTTGGTGGATCTGTCACTGCTGACTTGCCGTAGGATCCAGGTGTGGGCTGCAGCCTCTCATAGTGGGCAGGATCCCCACTTAGCATCCAGGTCCTGGTATGGCACTGTATTGCTAACTGTAAGGTAAGAGGTTCAAACTCACCAGCTGCTCCTTGGAAACAGGGACACCAGCAGTCAACTGACCTGAGGGTACTTTAACAAGAGCAATGCTTATTAGCATCAGACCCTCTTTGGGGTAGGTGAAGAAAGGGAATAATAAAAAGATTGTTTATACATTTACAGAAGTTTTAAGCGGAAACATTAACACCCACTTATCTCTGACTGGGCCCCAACTAAAGGAAACCATGGAGAAACGCACATTTCAAAGTTATCTGGACTTTGTTGGTTGTCCAGGAAATGTGCAACTCAGCTAGACTTTTAGCTCTAAGTTTGGGGACAAAAATCTTTATTTTTATTTGAGGTCAAAGAAGGGGTTTGGAATCCTTTCCCAGTGCAAAGGGAGAAGAATCCAACAGGCTGGCATTTTCTCCCATTGTGGTTGTGAATGAAGAAGGACAGGGTGCTAGAGCATTTATTCCTGTACAATAAGCTCTGTCCTCATTTGGGAGATATTTAAATTTGGTGTTTGACATGTGAATCTAAGGAAGCTAAGGCTGAGCTTTAATATGTGCAGAGAGAAAAGTTGGGAAAAGGAGGAAGAATATATATATATATGTTGTTGTTGTTGTTGTCAGGTGCCATCGAGTCGGAACCGACTCATAGCGACCCCATGCACAGCAGAACGAAACAATGTCCGATCCTGGGCT
>NW_006408570.1:8548194-8549420 GCF_000296735.1 Chrysochloris asiatica | reverse complement strand
GAATTTCTGAGTAGCAACAGGTGGGTTTGAACTGCCAACCTTGTGGTTCACAATCCAGTGTTGATCTTACAGCATCATACCAGGAGTCCAAAATTATTCATTGTGAGCATATATATTATTTTTATACATAATCAATATAGAACAATAAATTCACAGTTACTGTGAAAAGAATCTTTCTAATAGAATTGAGATATGAAAGTGGTAGAAAGGATTGTTTTGGTTCATCATCTACTTCTATTCTAAGGAGTCTTGGTAGTGGAATGGCTTACAACTTGGGTTGCTAATCTCAAGGTCAGAAGTTGGAATGTACCAGTCACTCCTTGGGAGAAAGATGAGGCTTCCTACTCCCATAAAGATTTAGTCTCAAAAACTCTACACGGGTTCGCTCTGACTCAGAACTGACTGTACAGCCCATAACTAACCATCAACTTCGATGCTATCAGAGTTGATTACATGCATTCATAATTTTGATGACTCATAAAGACCAAAAAAAAAAAAAAAAATGTACAAATTAGCAACTTTGTTTGGGCTAACTGAAATTGATTCTAGCACCTGTGCTCTGGTATCCCCACAGTGACTTCGCATCTTCACTCCATTAATCAAACCTGCCTTTCTATAGGAGGGAGCCTTCCTTCTCTGCTGGTTCATTCCCTGAAGCTTAGAACTGCTTACCTCTATCTCTTCCTAACACTACCACCTTTTATAGCAAGTACCTCACCAATGAATGGAGCTCTGGTAGTATACTGGTTACGAATTGGATTGCGAACCGCAAGGTCAGTAGTTCGAAACGACCAGCTGTTCCGGAGGAGAAAGTTGAGGCTTTCTGTTTCTGTAAAGATTTACAGCCTTGGAAACCTTGTACAAAGATCACTATGAGTCGGAACTGACTCCACGGCACATAACAACAACAACACTGTTGGATTTACACTTAAAAGAGTTGCTTACCCTTATTGTCTCCATTTCCTCAGATCTTATTTACTCTTCTTCTCACTGCATTAAGGCTTTTGCCCCTCAACAGAATCAATGTGGCCTTTTAATTGCCTGTCCAGTCGTGTGGCCTCTCAGGAGCACTTGGCCTTCTGAATAATCATCTCCTTTATAAAGCTTTTACTTCTTTAGGCTTACATGATACAGAGTAACATCTCTTTCCTTCCCATTCTATTTACTTCCCCTGAGACGACATTCATGCTCATGAGTTCAGCAGGGATGTCTCTCTAGTGTTCTCT
>NW_006408570.1:8541671-8548054 GCF_000296735.1 Chrysochloris asiatica | reverse complement strand
GAGGGAATGTACACAGAAACACTCAGGAATATATATTAATTTAAACAACCAAAGGGCAAATTCTGCAAGTCAGCACCAGTCCCTGTCTTTCCATGAGTCCAGAGTCCTCAGCTGCTCCCTTGCTTCGTGTCCTCATCTCTGCCTTCATCTCTGCTGTCCTTCTCTGGATAGGGTTCTGTACTCTGCTTGTTCTCTAGTGTTCTTGACCCACATTTCAAATAGTTGCCTAGAAATTTCTTAGATATCTCATGTCTTCACCAGACTCTGCATGTGAAGGACAGATGTATTCTTTCCCTCGAAATACTCCCAAAGCTGATCAGCTGTCTGCATTCTCTATCTTGTTTTTTGGTGTCATCATCATCAGCCCACAAACACAACGTGAATTATGGAGTTATTGTAGAACCTTGACTCTTAGCATATGCCATAATCAGGTTCTTTCAATTCTATTGCCTAAAACTATCTCTCAAGCCCTTCCCTTTTCTTGCCCTGGTTTCCACCTTTGCCTTAGTTCAACTTATCACTCAGCATTTGATCCCTCACAGTGTCTCATTTCTTCAGCCCATCTTCCCTGTTGCTAGCAGTGTGACCTTTCAAGTCACAAAACAAACCAGGTCACCCTGTTGCTTAAAATTCTTGAATAGCTTCCCATCATATGCATGACAAGTATAAACTGCCCCTCTTACCTTGCTGAGCTCCTCTCTATCACTTATTTATATGTGGTCACCTAGCACAGTGGTTACAAATCGGGCTGTGAACCACAAGATCAGCAGTTTGAACTACCAGCTGCTCTGTGGGAGAAAGATGAGGCTTTCTACTCCCGTAAATATTTACAGCCTTGGAAACACTGTTCAGGGTCGCTATGGGTTGGAACTGACTTGACAGCACTTAAAAACAACAACAACCCTTCAACAGGAGTCCCAGTGTGGCGCTGTGTGTTAATGCATCAGACTGCAAAGCCGTTTGAACTGCAAGGTTGGTGGTTCAAACACACCAGCTGTTCCTTGAAAACCCTATACAGGGTCGCTATTGGTCGGAAATGACTTGATGGCACTTAACAACAACACCCTTCAACAGACTGAATTATTTGTATGCTCTATGTCAACTTCCAGAAACTACACTGTGTCTTCAAGAAGGCATCCTTTACCTTGTATGTCCTTTTTTTCTCTGATATGGTGTAACCCTGGTAATCCCTATTTGTATATGCATCACCAGACACTGTGAGTACCTCATAGCACATGCTGGGTATCGATCTACCAGGTATGCTTTGAACATTGAATAGGTCTCAAATTTGCATATAAAAATGCACTGAGTATCAATAAGAGGAAGTGGCTTTCCCAGGTCACATGACAAATGAGATCCCATGAAGTAAAATCTCACTCTTGACTGGAAGAGAGTGACTCAATGTACTGCTCACTACACACTGTGTCCTTCCTCTTAAGGATGTGAATTTAAGCAAGATACATTCATCTTGAGCGTCAATTTTCTCTTTTCTGGGATAAATTATTTCTAAGAACTCATTCCGTTCTGGTATTTGATTTAGTATAATAGTGAATTCAAATCTCCACTCTATCGTTTAAAAAAGAGAACATTACCTTTGAGTCAACTGTGACTCACGGTGACCTCGTGAGTGCCAGTAAACTGTGTGCTCCATAAGGTTTTCAATGACAATTTTTTTCCGAAGTAAACTGCCAGTGGACTTGAACCACTAACTTTTCAATTACCAGCTGAGCTCGTTAACCAGTTGTGCCTCTCAGGAACTCAATTCTATTAATGGAGGAAGTGGTTTAACATTTTTGTAGCAGAGTTCCCTTCTCTGTAAAATGGGCATTAAAAGATCATAACTTCAGCCATAGAATTCTTATGTCAAGAAAAGAGAATGCATATAAAGGATTTAGATTAATGTCTGACCCATGATAAAGAGTCAACACATGTTGTTGTTAGTTGCCATCAAGTTAATTCTGACTTGGCTAAATGATCGGTATAATGGAAGGTGAAACTCCATATACAAAACTCATTATTAAAGCTATTTGTCAAAAATGGCAAATATATAGCATGTTTTTTTGTTTGTTTGTTTGTTTGTTTTTTTCTTTTTCTACCTATTTTGGCTACTCTATTCCTGATGTGGTGCTGTAGAATAAGCACTGGACTACTAACCACAAGGTTGGTGGTTCAAGCCTACTAGCTGCTCCTCAGAAACCCTACACAGGGTTGCTATAAGTTGAAAGTGACCCGATGGCACGTAGCAGTAACAACAACAACTCTCTATATAGAAATCCTGGTCTAAGTTCAATGGTTAAGTGTTTGACCACTGATTTAAAGGTCAGTACTCCAAACCCATCAGTGGCTTTTAGGAAGAAAGGAAGTGGTGACCTGCTCCCATAAGAATTGCAGTCTGGGAAACTCCAAGGGTTTTCTATGACTTTGAATTGAAGGCACTCAACAACATTAGCAAGCTCTGTTGTTGTTGCTGTTAAGTACCATCAAGTCAGTCCCAACTCATAGCGACCCTGTATAGGGTTTCTGAGGAGCAGTTGGTGTATTTGAACTGCTAACCTTGTGGTTTGCTATTCATTGCTTATCCTACAGCGCTACATCTGGTGTCCCTAACAAGCTCTGCATTTAATTTTTATCTCACTATAACCCAATTTTGAAACCAAAGGAAATGCCTTTTCTTTATTTATTTACATTGTTGTTGTTGTTCATTGCTGTAGAGCCAGTTCAGACTCACAGTCTCCTTGTATAGGGTTTGCAAGGAGCCGCTGGTGAGTTTGAACCACCGACCTTGTGGTGCAAACCGTCCTTGTGGTTCACTGCTTTATCCCACACTCTGAAAATTTCTACCAACTTAAAAATATGCTTCTTCCCCCATGACTCCCATGTACGTGTCTGTGAAAATTTTAGGAAAAATAGTTTTTAAAAATGATACAGATGTTGACTTTTTAAAGTGCTATACTCATGCTCTTAATTTTTTCTCTGTTTGGTTACTGTAACAGAAGATGATGAAATGTTCATTTCTGAGAATGTGATGAAAACACATAGAAATGAGCATCACTCCCACCTCCCATCGAAAGTGCAAGAAAAACTTGTCATTCAACAAAGTTACACCAGGCAATATGCCAGCATGTTTAGAAATGCCCATCTTCAAATCTGGCAATCTGTGTTTAAAGGGTCCTGTTGTTGTGAAGTGCTGTCGAGTCGGTTCCAACCCATAGCGACCCTGTATAGCATTTCCAAGGAGCTCTGGTGAGCTTAAACTGCCGACCTTGCAGTTCAAACGACTTTGCAGTCTGGCACATTAACCTATGGCACCATACCAGGTCTCCTAGAACATAACTGAATCAAAACTACCTTTGTCACCCATTATTGACCCAGTGAGTATTGAATAGAAAATCCAATCTGTAGTTGATGCATTCATTTATAAATCACTAAATGTTGATTTCACATAACTAGTAGATTGCTAAGCCACATCCAACTTGTTTTATGGTTCCTTTAACTAGTCCCCACCCCAAAACAGAAAGCTGTATTTTGTCTGCCATAGTTAGAATAGAAATATTAAAGTTTGAATCAGAGTCAAACTATGTCAGGTTGATGCTGCTTAGGTGGGTATTCAATTTTGAGGTTCCAGGTTTTCTTTGCTCCTACAGAGAAAGCAGAGAACACTGAAACAACAGTATCTACCTTGGTTGTCCACTAGGGGCATTTGACGTGGCTCATCCTGGATTCTGTAGGGATAGAAGGTCTGTTTCCTTTGCCCCTGGATGTTGGGTTATGCTTGGCAGTAGAGGAGGAACCATAGCTGTAGGAAGGTAAAGGAGCTCAGTGAACAGCTGTCTAGTTAGATGCTGTTTGTGGACTCCTGGTGGATAGTCTGGGCTTAGGTGAGCAGAAGAGGTGTCAGTATGTGTCTTCTGCATTGCCTAAGTGCTGGAGGTGGCTCAGGAAGTTAAGAAATGGTGCCAGAAATGGCGCTTTTTCCTTGTCAACACTATGACAAACATGAAATGCAGCTGAGTTACTGGTTACAAATGGGAGATAGTGCTCTGCTAGAGTCTGGGAGATGGCACACAAAACAGCCCTCTGCTCTGCCTGTTCCATACCATGTGAGTGTCATAACTGTCTGTTGAATGCCAGCTCACTAACACATCTCAGGTAGAGCAAGCGACAGCTACCCGTGCTTTTAAACGCCAAAGCACAACACTAAAGCACGAAGCAGAAGAGCCCCAGAATGCCCCTAGGCTGCCCATGATTGTCATTTTGAAGAATTGTTATTACTCTATTTTGACACCACTGAACATATTGAACGTCTTTCCTTAGTGCTACTGGTGTCAGCAGGATCAAAGGTGTGTGTGTGTGGCTGTGTGTCTGCACAGGCATGGCAGGAAGGGAGATGGATGAAGAGGAGAAAAATGGGCAACTGAAGAAGGAATGAAAGATGGAGGTGGAAGGAGCCCTGAGGTGAGGTTATCTGGCTCGAGTAAGATGAATCATTCTATAATATAGTTCAAAGAGGAGACCAGTGCACATCTCTCCTCAAAGGCATTTTGGCCCAATGTACCACATTCTCTGAGCTTCTTGAAGGAATCAAGAATCACACGCATCATGGGGAAGACTGATCCCAGGCATAGACAATGGAGGCATGGGCAGAAGCCAGACTATAGCTTCAGACTAGCTTGTTGTTGTTGTTGTTAAGTGTCGTGAGTTGCTTCTGACTCATAGCAACCCTGTGTATGGTTTCCAAGGAGCAGCTGGTGTGGAATAGTTAGGAGAGGCAGTAATTAGAGCAGAGGAATACGTTCTCACTTCTCTTCTGACAGTTGCTTGGTTTATGTTAAGTGTCAAGCAATGTGATCAGTGATGGGGATCTAAAAATGAATAATGGGGTAGAGTCTTTGCCCTCAAGCAGGCCAGTCCAGACGGAACATAGAACTTTTCTCTTTATGTTGTTGCTATTGTTAAGTGTTGTCAAGCTGGTTCCAACTCACAGTGACCCTGTATAGGGTTGCCAAAGAGCAGCTGGTAGATTTGAATCATCAACCTTGTGGTTAGTAGGCCAGTCCTACAGTGTCACACCAGGATTCCTTCCTTTTTATAATGTTTTATAAAAGAGAGAAACGTGTGGGAGCTTCAAAGGGCCGCATTCAGCCTGGATGAAAGGGATTCTTTCTAGAACAGGGAGCACAATCATTCTTTCCAAATGAAACTTGAAGGAAAGAAGAAGCAAACATTAGCCAGATTGACAAAGACAGGAAGTCAGGGAGTTTGAAGAAGAGGGAATAATCATAGCTAAAATTTATAGAGTCAGTACCAACACTTATACAGTCTGTATCAAGAACTAACTTAAACACATTACATACATTAACTCATGGTTTTTTAACAGCTGTATTAGGGAAGTAATATCTTCATCCTTATCCCTGTTGTACAGATAAAGGGTGGGGCAGAAGAAAAAGAAATAACTTGGTTAAGTTCAAATAGCTAAAAAAGAGCAGAGGCAGACCTTTAAACCAGATAGCTTATGTTCATAGCCCGTATCCTTAATCACCAACCCCCCAGGTTGACCAAGAGAAAGCCTAAAGTTGTGAAGCATCCTGAGACCCTTGGTTAATTTTTTCTATGTGTGTCAGTTAATGTGCCATCTGGAATCTTTGGGTAATGCAAATAACCAATGCAATCAACTACTAACTGAAAGTTGGGCTATCTCAGTCTACCCAGAAGCACCTTGGGAAAAAGGCCTGCTTGTTACTGTTGTTGTTGTTGCTGTTACATGCCATCAAGTCAGCTCCAACTCATAGCTGCTCTATGCACAACAGAATGAAACACTGCCTAGTCCTACAGCACACTCACAATTGTTGTTACTCTTAAGCCCAGAGTTGCTGCCCCAGTGCTGATCTATCTTGTTGAGGGGGGGAGGGGGAACTTTCTCTTTTTTTGATGAGTTGCCACTTTACCAAGTATGATGTCCTTCTCCAGGGATTGGTCCCTACTGATAATATGTTCAAAGTATGAGAGACAAAGTCTCACCATCCTGACCTTTAAGGAGCATTCTGACTGTACTTCAGTCAACACAGATTTGTTTGTTCTTCTGGCAGTCCATGGTACTTTGAATATTCTTCTCCAGCACCATAACTCAAATGCATCAGTTCTTCTACTGTCTTCTTTATTCATTACCCAACTTTGCCATGCATAAGAAATTTATTGAAACTACTATGAAGATTAAAGAGCACAGCCTTCGATATGGATTACATCTCAATGTCAAGAAAACAAAAATCCTCACCACTGGACCAATAAACAATATTGTTATCCATGGAGAAAAGATTGAAATTGTCAAGGACTTCATTCTTCTTGGATCAACTATCAACACTCGCGGAAGTAGCAGTCAAGAGATC
>NW_006408570.1:8529602-8541571 GCF_000296735.1 Chrysochloris asiatica | reverse complement strand
CATGGCTTGGGTCAGGGTATTTTGTCCCCAAACTGGTATCTTTACTCTTGAACACTTTAAAGGGGTCTTGTAGAGCAGATTTACCTGTTATATGTAGTTTTATTTCTTGACTGCTGCTTCCATGAGTGTTGATTGTGGATCTAAGCAAAATGAAGTCTTTGATAACTTCAATCTTTTCTCCATTTATTGTGATGCTGTTTATTGTTCTGGTCGTGACGGTTTTTGTTTTCTTTACAATGAGGCACAATCCATACTGAAGGCTGTAGTCTTTAATTTTCTTCTGTAAGTTTATAAAGTTCTATTTGCTTCCCACAAGTAAGGTTGTATCATCTGCATATCGCAAGTTATTGAAGAGTCTTCCTCCAATCCTGATCCCACTTTCTTCTTCATGTAATATAGGATTATTTGCTCAGCATAAAGATTGAATAAGTATGGTGAAAGGATATAATCCTGAAACATATCTTTCCTGATTTTAAACCATTCAGTATTCCCTTGTTCTGTTTGAATGACTGACAATTCGTCTATGTACCAGCTCCTCATGAGCATAATTAAGGAGCATGAAATACTCATGAGAATGGAATACTCATTCTTTGCAATGTTATGCATAGTATGTCATGATGCACATAGTCAGACCAAGTAAACATCTTTCTGGTGTTCTTTGCTTTCAGCTAAGATCCATCTGACATCAGCAATGATATCTATCCATAGTACCGTGTCCTCTTCTGAATCCAGCTTGAATGGGCAAAAATAAGGATCTCTTTCCATAGGTTGGCCAGATAACTGTCTTCAAAATTTCACAGATGAGTAAGCTCCTCCAGTGTTGCATTATGTTGAAAGATTCATATCTGTATTCCATCAATTCCTGGAGCTGATGTTTTTCACCAATCCCTTCAGTGCAATTTTGAATTCTTTTTCCAATACCATTGGTTCTTGATCATGTGCTACCTCTTGAAATAGTTGAACATTGGCAGTTTCTTTTTATTATTATGACTCTATATTCATGCAATCTTCTTTTGATACTGTCTGCATCATTCAATATCTTCCCCATAGAATCCTTCAATATTTCATGTCGAAGCTTGAATTTTTTCTTCAGCTTGAGGAATGCTGAGAGTGTTCTTCCCTGCTTTTGTACTTCCAAATAATCAGCCATTGAAAACCCTATAGAACACAGTTATACACTTACATATACGGGATGCCATGAGTCAGAATCTACTCTAGGGCAATTAGTTATTATACCAAGAGTTCATATTGCCAAGATAGACAGCACAGTCTGTGCATCCACAGTTCTTAAAATAGCCAGGTCAGGTGGGAGAAGGCCAAGAAGGGAAAAAGAAAATCAGCATATGGTAGAATATTACTCCACATCATACTGAATTTATTAGCTTAACCTTCTCCCATATGACCTACATATCAAGATTGTTAAGGAAGGCGGGGACTTCAGGTTTGGGTGATAGCAGCAAAAATCAGGTAGGGAATGCTTCCTTGTGAAGAGACAGGGATAGCACGAAGGAAGCGCTCATAGACCAATTCCAGAGTTCTGGATCTACCATAGGATCCAGGATGCCAGTTTCCTGCACTTGCAAGTGGAAAAATCATGATAATAAGGAAATACTGTGAGTTAGGAATCTGGAGATGAGACTCCCTCGGTGGGCAGAGTTTAGAGAGTGGGCTACAGCCAGTCTGGATCAGAAAACTGGTGGCCCTAAAAGCAGTGCAGAGACATTTGCAAAAAAAAAAGAGGCATGGAGACTACACATTTCTCCCTCTTTTTCCCTGTCCTGCCTTCATTGCTCAGCCCGGACAACATCAGGGGGGACCGTTTTCTCACAGTACAGAGAGAGGGAGCTTGACGGTGACTTATGACATCACCTGTGGAGACACAGCCCTAAAATTTTATTTAGCGGGAACCTTGGCAGCTGTGTGAGGTTTCTGGGGCTGTGGATCTGTACAGGAGCAGAGCACCTGGCCTTTCTCCCGCAGTGCAGCTGATGGTTTCGAGCGCCTGACCTTGCGGTTCATGGCCGCTGTGCTACCTGACCTCCCTGCGCAGAACCCATACAAAGCAATCTATAAAAGCCCGACATAAAAGGACTCAACCATCCTGAGAATTGCACTGTGCACACGCAGATATCTAACTGACCTTCAGAGACAAAAACAGTGGACAATCTTTCTCACTAAGTGCTCAATATCCACCTGCACACCTCTACCATAGTGACTAGAGAAGGGGCCTGAGAAAGTGAACACCCTCACCCACTGCTGGAGGCTTCTACCTTGTATACACACTGCCTGTGTAGCTCGCAACAGTTGACCACAGCTTCATTTCTGTTCCAAAGTGGTGGTTTTGTCTCTGTGTTTATATTACTTCTGCTTTTGGTTCTTTTGACCACACATCTTTCCTGGAGATGGGTGACAGTCTCTTTAACAAACGGTGCTGGCAAAACTGGAAAGTGATATGCAAAAGACTGAAACAAGACCTTTACCTCACGCCCTACACAAAAACGAACTCAACATGGATTAAAGATCTAAATGTGAATCCCAAAATTATGAAGGTCATCAATGAAAAGATAGGGACAAATGTGAGGGCTAATTCAAGGCATATACAGACTACCAAACATTTTGAAAAGTACACAAACAAAAACAGACAAAATAGATGAGTGGTACATACTAAAAATTAAAAACCTATGTGCATCAAAAGACTTCGCTAAAAGAGTAAAAAGGGAACCCACAGAATGGAAAAAACCTTTTGCAATGACATATCAGATAAGGGATTAATTTCTAAAATATATAGGAAACTATAACACCTCTACAAGAAAAAGACAAATAATCCAATTAAAAAATGGCACAGGACATGAACAGACACTTCACCAAGGAGGAGATCCAGGCAGCCAACAAACATATGAAGAAATGTTCAGGATCACTAGCCATGAGAGAAATGCAAATCAAAACAACAATCAGATATCATCTCACACCAGCAATAACAGCAAAGATAAAAAAAAGCAGAGGAAAACAAATGCTGACGAGGATGCGGAAAGACTGGGGCCCTCCTACATTGTTAGTGGGACTTCAAAATGGTCCAACTACTCTGGAAAGCAATATAGCGCTTCCTCAGAAGATTGGAAATAGAAATACTTTATGACTCAGCAATTCCTTTAATTTCTTGTGGGTATATACCCACAAGAAATATGAGCCATAACATGAATAGATATATGCACACCAATGTTCATAGCAGCACTATTTACAATAGCAGTAAAATGGAGACAACCAAAATGCCCATCAATAGAAGAATGGACAAACAAACTGTGGTACATGCACACAATGGAATACTACGCCACCTTGAAGAACAACAGGAAGCTGCTAGCCATCACATAACATGGATGAACCTTGAGGACACTATGCTGAGTGAAATTAGTCAGTCACAAAAGGAGACATAGTATATAAGACCATTATTGTAAATGACTAAGAAAAAGAACTCACCCAAAAGGGGGGGGAAATCGACATATATAAGTGCTGATCACTGACTGGTATGTATGAGATGAGAGGTGGGAAGGGACGGAGGGAGGGGGAGAAAGAGCACAGGGTAGGGAATAGAGACAGGAGAGCCTAGAAGCTGGGGAAGTGGGGCTGGCAATACATAAGAAGGGGGAGGGAAAAGAAGAACAAGGCGGACTCGAGAACAGTTGGGCAGGCTCGCATGGGCTAGGTGGGACAGAGGTAAATGACGATGTATGCACAACCTTGGAATAACAGGGCTTCAGGACACAGGGATTGAAGCATGGCTTGAAAGGGGAAAAGAGAGGAATAATGTTAGGATGCTTGGCCATCTTTTGAATTTTGGTCTCCCTTGCCTACCACTGTGAACTAGACACTTAAGCGGGGGCGGGGAATAGCCAGAAATATCACAACAGAAAACTTGTAAGTCTGTCTTCAGCCTTTAACTGACTGGAATACCTTGGGTGGGGGCTGGAAACTGCCAAGTCCCAAAATGGGTGGGGAAGGCTATAAAGGCAAGAAGCGACTGGCTTGTAAGCTTTCAAGAGGGAGCCTAGCTCTAGACAGGGCAGGGATAGACAGAACATCCACTGAATAATTTCCAAACTGTTGGAACTGGGCTGATGAAAGAAAATGGTGATAAGACTCTTGTGGTACAACAGTGAATACATACCACCAGGACTGACTGTGAGGGTTGTAAATATAGAGTCAGATTTTTTTTTTTTTTTTTTGCAAAAGAAGGAGATTGATTGTGCAACCCAGGAGTGGAGGTCCCTGGGGTCATCAAGCAATCAGAGCAGAAAGTGTGACCCTACCTAGAGAGGCAGTGAGGCCAGGCATGGAGACAGAGATGATGGCGTGGACAGTTGGAGTGGTTAGAGACATGGGACTCAGGGAGGGAGAGGAGCTGTTTGCTGACAGCCAGGGGGGGCGGGCCTGTGGGGTGCAAGCTTTGGTTATTTGATGATGCATGGAGGGGATAATCATTGTAATCATTGCAATGAAATGAAATACAATAGGATGAATGTGAAGTTGAAGTGGGACAGAGGTAAATAATGATGTATGCACAACCTTGGAACAACAGGGCTCTGGGATACAGCTATTAAGACATGGTTTGAATGGGGGAAAGGGGGAAAATAATGTTAAGATGCTTGGCTGTCTTTTGAATCTTGGTTTCCCTCGCATACCACTATAAAATAGACACTAGAGAGGGAGAGAAAGGAATAGCCAGAAATACCACCATGGAAAGCTTTTAAGTCCATCTTCTGCCTATAGCTGATTGGAATACCTAAAATGGGGATACAATGAGCCCAGTGAAGGAGGCTTCCTGCAGAGCCTCTGCATTACACAAGACCATAGGTGGAATCCTGAACAGCATCCAATATCTTCTGTGGGGAAGATTGATTCCCCCCAAAAAAGATATGGGGAATGACTACTACTTTCAAACACTGTTTAAATTGTCTGGAATACATCTGTGAACAAGGTAGAAAAAACATCCCTGCATTCTTCAAGCTCACATTTTATTAGGGGAGACAGACAGTAAACATAAATGAAAAAGATGAGTTTATTATATAGCATGCTGCTCTGCAAGACTAGGCTGAAACTGCGTTCCCTGAGACTTTTCCAGAAACTGCACCTTAGCTTGAAGTCTTTCCCTTACTTCTCCTGCTTGCTCCATCACATAACCAGTTTCAATAATAAATCCCTTACAAACAAATACTCATTTCAAGATCTGCTTCAAGAGAAGCTGACCCAAAAGAGTTACAGAAACAAAACACAACAAAACGATTTTGCATTTCTCAATGTAAAGGTTTAATCTGGTACGTACTGTAAATCTTGTTAGATACCATCAAGTTGATTCCTTCTTATATGACCTTGTGTACAACAGAACAAAACACTGCCTAGCCCTGTTCCATTCTCACAGTTATTGTTATTTGAGCCCATCGTTACATCTTCTTGAGGGTCTTCCTCTTTTTTGCTGACCCTCTGTTCTAGAAAACATAATGTCCTTTTCCAGGACTGGTCCATCCTGATAATATTTGCAGAGTATGTGAGACAACGTCTCTCCATCTTTACTTCTCAGGGGCATTCTGGCTGTTCTTTTTCCAAAGCAGATTTGTTCATTATTCTTGCAGCTTATAGTATATTCATAACTATTCACTAAGACCATAATTCAAATGCATCAATTTTTCTTTAAGTCTTCCTTATTCATTGGCTGATGCACGCCTTTTCTGATTTTAAGCCCTACAACATCCCCTTGTTCTGTTTGAATGCCTTTCTCTTGGTCTATAAGTTCTGCATGTGCACAATGATGTGTTCTGGAGTTCTCAATGTTATTTCTAAATTGTTATGATCCACACAGTCAAATGCCTTTGCATACTCAATGAAACACAGGTAAATATCTTCCTGATATTCTGTTTTCAGTCAAAAGCCATCTGATATCAGCAAAGAGATCCCTTGTTCCATGTCCTCTTCTGAGTCCAGCTTGAATTTCTGGCAGTTTACTGTCAATATGCTGCTGCATTTGTTTTTTATTAAATTATCTTCAACAAAACTTTACTTGTGTGTGATTTTAAAGATAATGTTTGATCATTTTTACATTTGTTGGATCACCTTTCTTTAGAATGGACATAAATATGGATCTCTTCCAATCTATTGGCCAGGTCTTCCAAATTTCTTGGCATAGATGAGTGAGTGCTTTCAACATATTTCAGTAGTTACAAATTCAACTGTAACTTGACACTTGAATTTTTCTTCAGTTCTTTCAGCTTGAGAAATGCCAAGCATGCTTTTTCCTTTTTGTTTTCTAACTTCAGGTCTTTGCAGTTTCAATGTAATACTTTATTATGACTTCTTGCGTCACTCTTTGACATCTTCTGTTCAGTATTTCTATGTCATTATTTCTTCGACTAATCTACATTACGTTTAAGTTTCAGAGTTCCTCTAACACAGTTTTGATCCTTTCTTTCCTGTCTTTAAAATTACCTCCCCCACCCCCTTATATATGATGTCCTTGATTTCATTCCATAACTTGTCTGGTCTTTGGTTATTATTGTTCAATGTGTCAAATCTATACTTGAGATGTTCTCTAACTTCATGTAGGATATATTCAAAGTCCTACTTTGGCTCTCCTGGACTCATTTTAATTTTCTTCAGCTTCCACTTTAACGTGTATGTGAGCCTATAACTGTTCCACAGCGTGACCAGGTCTTATTCTAATATTGAGCTTTTCCATCATCTTTTTCTATAGATGTAGTTGATTTGATTCCTGTTTAGTCCATCTGGTGAGGGCCAAGTGTATAGTTGCCATTAATGCTATATTAGCTATAAGCACAATTTGCACAAGTAATCTACACATAGCATTATTGTTATTGTTGTTAAATGCCATTGAGTCAGTTCCAAGCCATAAAGACCCTATATAGGGTTTCTGAGGAGCAGCCGATGAGCTCAAACTTTTGGCCTTGTGGATCAAACCAACTTTGCAATCCATTGCATTAACCCACAGCGCCACACCAGGACTCTGCAGTCCATTGTAGCAGAATGAGACGAGCATCAGGGAGAATGTGTAGAAACTACCCAGATACAGAGGAGTTAAAAGTCATGTCAAGAAGAAAAGATGGCAAGAACAAAGTTGCAGAGTCAGACAGGATGCCCTAGTGTATAAGGCCTGCAGAAGGCTCAATATGTTCACATCAGGAAGCAATGGCATATAGCAATAGTATTCTTGGGGATACTTGGGCCATAGGATGCAAGTACAAGGTACGTTGGAGGGAGCAGAGGATACAAAGTAGACAAAGAACTAACTATGAAAGTATTTCAGGTTAGGAATTTAAATTTTTCCTAAAGATGTTCAGATCATATAAGAGTTTTATTTATTTTGTTTTTGGTTAGGTCATACTAAAATTCAAAAGTATAAAAGGTTTCTAATTAAAAAGACAGTTTATTGAGCCCTTCTTCCTCTAAGGACACATGGGAAGCACTGAGAGAAGTTTCTGGCGTATCCTTCCAGAAATATGCTTTTTATGTATAAGCAATGTGTACTCTATAATCTCTTAGCTCATTTGACACTGTATCATGATGATATTTACATATGATTACAGAATTTTAATTAGAGGAGTGATCTGGTCAGGTAAGCATCTTATAAATATTATTTGGCTGCAATGTGTAGCATGCATGAGGACGAGAGCAGGGCAAAAAATGACCAGGTATCTGACATAAAACAGCAGTGACATAATAAAGATATAAGAATGACTTTTAAACTATGTTTTATCATATAACAACTCTCAGTAATTACTTAGTGTATCTATTCGAACAAGCAGAGCATTTTCATCCATAATCTCTTTAACCTCAAGCTACATTATGACCCCTGAGAAAAGAGATTCAAGCTCATGTTTGCAGATGGAAGAGATACACAGAGAGGTAAACTTAGGGTACCCCCTAGATCCCAATTCTTGCTTCTTGGTTGTTAATCTCAAGCCACCAGGCCAATAATAAGGATTCTTCATCAAGTACTGTGAGAGTCAGTTACTACACCTAAAAAGTCATCAATGAGCAAAGCTTCTGGAGAAAGAAGAATGATTTATTCTGATGTTTATAAATTCTTTAGCAGCCCTAGAATAACATGAAATATTATTACATTAGCAACATTTTAAGCAATTATTTTCAAGAAGCAAAAAGAAACGAGATGTAGGGAAGGCGTTTTGACTAGGTTTCTCTGGACAATTAACTTGTTTCCTTTTAACATCATCTGAACGCAGTGTTCAGCATATGTTCAATAACCATGGAACATTCATTTTTTTCACAAGTGGACATGAAAGGCCCATGACCTGCAGATGTCTATAATGTCCCCCAATAATCCCTGTCTCCTGGTATTCATACCTTTGTGGAATACTTTTTCCCTGAAAATGGGCTGGACCCCATGACTTGTTTAAAAACAACAACAACAACAACAACAACAAAAACAAGGCAAATGATATGGGATGTCATTTCTATGCTTAGGTTATAGAAGAGTGTGACTTCCATTTTGCTATCTGACCCTCTTTCTTGAATGCTTTGATGAAGTAAGTTGCCAGGTCTAAGAAACCCACACAGCCAAGTACTCAATATGACCTTTGATCAGTAGAAAATAAGGAACCAAAGCCTTCAGTCCAATACCCTGAGAGAAACTGAATCCTGCCAGCAAACATATTAAAGCAGATTCTTCCCCAGTTGAGTTTTCAGATGAGACTTCTGACACTCTACTGACACTTTGAGCACAGCCTTGTGAGCGACTAGGAAGCAGAGGACTCAGTCAACAAACTGCTCCTGTGTCCCTAAACCACAGAAATTATAAGAGAATAAATGTGTGCTGTTGAAAGCTGCTAAATTTTGGCATAATTTGGCACACAACAATAAATAACCAATACAAAGATTTGCTAACATTTACAAAAATCAAATCACTTTGGTTTGTTTACATAGACCAATATTATGCTGTTACAGTATTGTCTATCTTTCTCTTGGAGTTAGCAGTAAACTGTAGTGACACCAATACTAATCAGAGTGCATACTGGACTGAGACTTAGATATCAGTGGGTCTAGAAATTCTCTGGAGAAGGACATCATGGTTGGTAGAGTAAGTTAGTGAGAAAAGAGGAAGACCCTCAATGAGACAGACTGACACAGTCGCTGCAACAATGGGGCTCAAACATAACAACAATTGTGAGGGTGGCACAGCATCACGTATGTTGCTTTCTGTTGTACACAACATCACTAAGAGTCAGAACTGACTGGACTACACCTCACAACAAAGACATTCTCAGTTTGCTTCCTGGGCTGATCCTTTACATATTTTCCAGGACTTTCCTCTTAGTTTGAGATCTTTAGGAGGACACTGAGGACACTTGTATCACGCTGTGACATAAACAAGCCAGCAGCCATAGAAGCAGCAGTCAATAAATCAACTGATAGATTTCAGTGGGCAAATATGCTGAAAAAGACTTCTTTAAAGTGTTAAAAAACAAAGACCTTAAATACTCTGGAAAATGGTAAGGCACTTTCTCAGAAAGTTGGAAATAGAGCTAATTTGTATACCTAGTTTGGTATACATCCTTCTACTTGGTAAATATCTACAAGAAATACAAGCCAGGACACAAAAAGATATATGCACACCAATATTCATCACAGCACCATTCACAATAACAAAGAGATGGAGACAGCCAAAGTGCCCATCAATAGAAAAAGTTATAAACAAACTTTGTTGCAAACACACAATAGAATACTATGTAACACTGAAGAGTCACCATGATTCTGTGAAATGCCTCATGGATGAAACTCGAGGACATTATGCTGAGAAAAATTAGAAAATCATAAAAGGACAAATATTGTATGAGACCATTATTATATGTGCTTAAGAAAAGGTTTCCATACAAAAACAATCATTCTTTGATGGTTACCACGTGTGGGAGGGAGAGGCGAGTAATTCACTGGCTAGAGGGTAGACTCATGGTAGCTTGGGTGATGAAGAGGGCAGTACACAAGAAGAGGGAGGGTAGCCGAAGAATGATGAAGATGGGTGAAGACACAAGGAGGTATGCATGAACTAAAAGGGATAGAGGTAAATAGTGATATACACACAAACTTGGAAGAACAGTTTTCTGTGTGTAGATATGGATTGAAACAAAGGCTGAATGGGTAATGGAGTAAGATACATATAGATTGAGTGGGATGTATATAGATTTATATATCCCACAAATACAGAAGTCTAAAAGAGGATATTTGTACATGAGTATTTATCTTTCATGCAAACATAGCTATGAATGGTATGCATGCAGCAGACAAAAGGGTGAAAACTTCCTAGATATTATCAAACATCTTAAGGCAATGAGCTGATGGGCCTTGGGGCTCAGGACCATGGTCTCAGGGGACACCATGGTCAATTGCATAGCATAGTCCACAAAAAGAATGTTATACCTGGATGGATGTTGCTGTTGCTGCTCCGTTACTGTGGGACTGGAACCATAACGGAACGGACAGTTTTCAGATCGCCACAATGACCGAAAATGGTGATAGTGAAAAGATGGCTGAGCTAGAGGCCAAAATCTGCCATCAAATCGAGTATTATTTTGGTGACTTTAATTTGCCACAGGTCAAATTTTAAAAGGAACAGATCAAACTAGATGAAGACTAGATTGGTACCTTTGGAGACAATGATAAAATTCAACAGGTTAAACTGTCTAGCAACAGACTTTAATATAATAGTAGAAGCATTGAGCAAATCAAAGGTAGATCTCATGGAAGTAAGTGAAGATAAAACTAAAATCAGAAGACCTCCAAGCAAACCCCTCCCTGAAGTGACCGATGAGTATAAAAATGATGTAAGAGACAGAATTGTTTATATTAAAGGCTTCCCAACTGATGCAGTAACCCTTGATGACACAAAAGAATGGTTAGAAGATAAAAGGTCAAGTACGAAATATTCCGATGAGAAGAACATTGGACAGAACCTATAAGGAATCAATATTTGCTGTGTTTGAAAATACTGAATCTGCTAAGAAGTTTGTAGAGACCACTGGCCAGAAGTACAAAGATACAGACCTGCTTATAGTTTTCAAGGAAGATTACTTTGCAAAAAAGAATGATGAAAGAAGACAAAATAAAGTGGAAGTTAAATTACGCGCTAAACAAGAGCAAGAGGAAAAACATAATTAAGAAGAAGATGCTAAAATAAAATCTCTAGAAGAAAAGATGGGCTGCTTATTGAAATTTTCAGGTGATTTACATCATCAGACGTGTAGAGAAGATTTGCGCATCCTTTTCTTAAATCATGGAGAAATAAAATGGATAGACTTTTTCAGACGAGCAAAGAGGGAATAATTCGGTTTAAAGAAAAAGCTAAAGAAGTATTGGATAAAGCCAAGGATGCAAACAATGGTAACTTACAATTAAAGAACCAACAAGTGACCTAGGAAGTACCAGAAGGAGAGGTAACAAAAAGCAGCATTGAAAAAATTGATGGAAGCTCAACAAGAATCCCTTAAACAAATGTAAGTCAGAAGGTTGCAAATTTAAAGGAAAGGGAAAGGGAAATAAAATTACCCAGGCTGGATCTGCTAAAGGAAAAATACAGTTTCAGGGCAAGAAAACTAAATTTGATAGTGATGATGAATGTGATAAATATGGTGCAGCTGGACCAGTGAAAAGAGCAAGAGAAGAGACAGAGAAACAACAGAAAACAGACAATGGTACACGAGACCAGTAGTTTAGTAAATATTTTAGAATTCATTTTATTTAGATTTGAATCTACTTTTCTCTTTGGAGTTTTAAAAAGAAAATCGAATTAGGTCCACTACAATGTCCATCTGTAAGAAAGGAAAGACTTTTGTTGTTTTGTCCTTTTTGTTATTAAATGATTTTTTAAAAATGTATAACTGCTAGTAGATGATTTTAAATTACATTTTTAATGAGAATATATTAGAATAAACTTTAATGAAATATATGCCATC
>NW_006408570.1:8513087-8529357 GCF_000296735.1 Chrysochloris asiatica | reverse complement strand
ATATATATCTATATTGCAATGTTATACATCCTACTTGGATAAGTAGGGTCTGGGCTCTTGAAAGCTCATGAGCGGCCATGTAAGGCGCAAACTATTGATCTCTCTATGTTCAGAAGAAAGAAGAGTAATTAGAATTCAAGAGGCTGGGACTCAATGAGTCCAATGAACTAATGGAACATGTGAACATCGGTCTTCATGACTCTGAGACCAAAAGAACTAGATGGTGCCTCACTACCACTACCAACTGCTTTGAAAAGATTCATATTAGAGTTTCCCAGAGAGAGTGGGAGAAATGTGGAACAAAACCCCAAATTATTCATTTTTTTAAAAAGACAAGGTTTATGGGTCAGAAAGAGACTGAGGAAACTGAGACTATGGCCATCCTTCAGGACTGGAAAAAAACTCACTCTCGTGGCCCAATTTTCAGACAAGCTTTAGATAGGTATGTAACGGGGACAACAACACTAGTAAGGTCTGCTCACTGTGGAGGGGGTCAACCATTTAAGGTTAAAAGGGCAACATTTACATAAGGACAAAGTTAAGAAGGTATAGGAAGGAAGGAAGGTGGAATGGAAATAGGAACCACAGGGAGGAAGCAGGATAACTTTTGTTGCATGGAGGGGATGTAAACATGTATATGATACAATGTGTATGATTTGTTGACTGTAAATCTTATGATCTTGTCCGGAAACTTCCACTGAATTCAAAATTCAAAAAGTTAAAAGTCATAAAAAAGTAAAGATGTCCCTTTAAAGACAAAGGTACACCTGACTCACACCATGGTCTTTTAAATCACCACTTATGCATGTAAATGCTGAACCATGAATAAAGAAAATCAAAGAATAATTGATGCATTTGAATTATGGTGTTGGTGAGGGATATTTAATATACAATTAACTTCCAGAAGAATGAACAAATCTGTCTTAGAAGAAGTTTAGCCAGAATGCTCCTTAGACATGAGGAAAATAAGACTTCATTGCCAGTCCCTGGAAAAGATCATGCTTAGCAAAGTAGAGGATCAGAAAAAAAGAGGAAGACCCCCAACAAGATGGACTGACACAGTTGTTGCAACAATGGACTCAGACTTATCAACAATTGTGAGGATGAGGCAGAACAGAGCAATGTTTGTTTCTATTTTGCGTATGGTTACAATGAGTCACAAGTGTTTCCACAATACCTAACAACAGTCATTTCTTTGAGGGGGTTGGGAGTGAGTTGAGATTTACATCCTTTAGAGATTTTCTCTTCCATTTACTTAGATGTTTCGACCTGTCTTCACTTGCTGTTAAGTCTGCATTTAATTTCTTCAGGAATTGGTAATATAACAAAGAAATAAAAATCAAAGTTTTTTTTTTTTTTTTAATAATGGAGTTCTAGTGTAGCTCTATAGGATAAGCACTGGACCCCAAGGCTAATTTGAACCACAAGGTTAACAGTTGAAGCCCACCAGACTCTCCTCAGAAACCCTACACATGGTCGCAATGAGTCAGAAAAGACTCAACAAGAACAATTCTTAGTAACATTTTAATGGTAAAGAGAGTTTACATAAGAAAAAAAAAAAACATGAATCCCAAACTGTTGCTGTTGTTAAGTGTGCTCAAGACAGTTCTGACTCCTACTGACCCTGTATAGGGTTTCCAAGGTGGTAAATCTTTACAGGAGCAGAAAACATCATCTTTCTCCCCTGGCATAGCTGGTAGGCTCAAACTACCAACCTTATGGTTGCAGTCCAGTGCTTATTGTACCACATTCCTTTATATCAAACTGTTGTTGTTTTTAAGTACTTTTGAGTCGGTTCCGACCCATAGTGACCCTGAACAGGGTTTCCGAGGCTAGGAATCCTAATTTCTTAGAAGGTAGTAAGTATCTTATGCTGATTATTTACATGCAGCCCTTAAGACTCATTTCACAAACTCAGTTGTACAAGAAATAACCACTTAAACTTTTTTTTTTTTTCATAATAAAAATGAATCCTCTCTCCTGCCTGCCTAGTAGGAAATTTGATAAAAGCTATTATGGGAGTCCGTATTTTTCAAGTATTGTTTCAGAATTACATCTATAAAAATGTACTAAAGACTTGTAACCAACCTAAGGTCAACATAGCTGTTACTGATCGACCTGCTCAAGCCCTATGAGTCTAGGTTTAAGGCAGACATAGTAATCTCAGAGAATTTCAACCAAGGGTCAGAAGACAGGAGTCCAGCTCTTCTCTTACAGCATTCGTTGGACAAAGAGCCCTTATCCACTGAAAGGCGCCATGTCTCTTTTGGTCAAACTAAGGGCAAATGCATTTGTATCCAAATTCCTAAATGAATGGTGCTCATCTAGGTGGCTTTCTCTCACTTCCTTACTTTTCAAACTGTTTTCCTTCTGGGAGGTGGGCTAGTCAGGAATTCGACTCCCCAAGTGATAAATGAAGCAATTGGGACATTGTGTAAGAGACTTATCCAAAGTCACACATAGTCAGTACACAACGAAGGCAGGGCTTGAACAAAGAGTTCATAACACTTAATGCAGTACTCTTTCAACTGCACTATGAAGAGAGTCGCCAATTGTTATACCCTAAATGGATGTGAAAATATGCATATCGAAAGAGAAATGCATATAGGTTATTTCAGGGGGATCATCTCAGTAGTTGGAAAATTACTTTCTATGTCACGGTAAGGAATGGGGACTAATCCGAAAATAGAGATCAGAGGCAGGCTTTTGTGTTAGCTTGATAGGGATGATTTCTATTGTACCTTTGTTTTAATATTGGATCTTTCTTCACAAATATATGGATACAGCAGAGAGACATCTATTACCTGTTTTTGAAACATTAGCAAAAGCCCTATGGGCAGCCGACTATAATGCAATGTGCCAACATGACAAGTGTGAAGTGTGTCAAGTCAGGGAACACCATAAATCCTCTATTCAATTCTCAAAGGATATGCCACACAAATGTCCATTCATCTTGCTCTCTCGCACTGCCACCATTCTCAAAGAAGGCATCTGATAGGCTAGCCAGGGCTCCCTCTGTGCTGAGCTCCTGAGGGCAAGACTCATTAGCCATTTGGCCATCTCTAAAATTATTAGATCCAAACACTCTGGGAAAATAGGAACCTGAGGTAGCACACCACACCTTACTGGTATCATTTGTCAAAAACTGGCACCAGTTAGAAATGACACAGGATAACAAGTCCAGAAGCATCTAGAACAAACAAGGATGATTCATCACTGAAGACAAGGCAAAAACACATTCTCATCCATCCACATATCAATTATACTGCCATGAAAATAAGTAGTGATTCACATTCCCAAGGATGGAAAATAAGATATCAGGTGGGCTTTAAGGAAATTAGATTATGGCTAAAATAGGAATCAGATCTAAGAAAAGATTAAATGTGTTTTACTCTGCTTTTATGTTTGCTCTCCATTAGGTTTGTTTTTTCAAGAAAAAAAAAAAAAAAACTTCATGAGGGGAAACTTAAATCCTTGACTACAAAAAATATGTGTATTCATCTCTCTAATTTGTCAAAATTTGAGGAAATGACTAGGTGTAGCAGGAATGAGTAGGAAAAGAAACGAGGCCTGTCCAATGAGAGGCTAATGAGGGAACAAGACCAAGAAGAAGAAATGCTCTAAGCCTTGAAAATAGGCCCAATTTGAGGAATAATAGCTAAGATTTACTAAGTACTTACTGCTGTTGCTGCAAGTGCCATTGAGTTGGTTCTGACCTTACAGTGACCTTATATAGGGTTCCAAGGAGCAACTGATGAGTTTGAACTGCCGATCTTGCAGTTCAGACCTACTGTGCAGTCCAGTACACTAACTCACAGTGTCATACCAAGACTCCAAGTACTCATTTGTTGTTGTTGTTAGGTGCCATCGAGTCGGTACCAACCCATAGCAACCTTATGCAGAGAAGAACGAAACACTGCCCGATCCTGGGCCAATCTCACTACTGATGCCACGCTTGAATCCATTGATGCTGCCACTTGGCCAATTCATCTCATTGGGGTCTTCCTCTTTTTCTCTGACCATCCACCTTACCAGACATGATTATTAGTGTCAGATATTGGTAATTTGTTCCCATGCATTATTTCAATACCTTAATCTGTGGTCTTTCGCACATCATATTTCTATTCTCACATAAAAATGCAAATGCCTGGACTCCTGGTATGGCACTGTAGGATCAGCACTGGACTTTGAACCACAGAGCTGGCAGTCCAAATCCACAAGCTGCTCCTCAGAAACCCTATGCAGTATGCTATGAGACGGAACCAACTAGATGGCACTTAACAACAACAATTTTCATTTACTCTCACAACAGTTCTATCGATGGATACTGTTTGTACCTCATTCATAGATGAGGAAATTGAAGCACAGAAAGATGAAGTTGTGTGAAGATTAAATATTTTAATTATCTGTTTGGTAGAATGTTGACCCCATATTATGTTGGATGATGGGGAGGGCAGTTAAAAAGAAAAGCAAGGAAAAGAGAAGATGGTAGAGGGGTAAAAAGGAAATTGCTTTCTTTTTTGGTCTGTTTTCTTTTTCATGCACTGGATTGGAAACAATGCATATTTATTTTCTCATTTAAAAAGTTGGTACATTATTTTTGTTTGAAACATGATGTTCAGGTTACTATAGTAGGATCTTCTGGGACGTGGTTAATCCAGGACAGTCGGACCTAGAATTTCAATTTAATTTCATTTTCTTTAAAAGCACGACCTCTATTTTGGTGAACCCTGAGATTCAAAATTGTTTTTTGAAGACTGCCTTGCAAAACAAAGTGAATAATTCTGAAAAAATAAAAATAAATCTTAAGCCAAAATTATCCCCTGAAGTCTTCTTAAAACCAACCATTTAGCTTAAGTAGTAAAAAATGTTTGTCTTGAAAATTATGCTTTTTAAATAACTGTCTATATGAGTTCAGTGTGACAAAAACAACCAGAAAGATTAGATAAGCACCTTAGTGAAACAATAAGTCTATGTTAATCAGGAAGAACAACTCAGAAAGGGAGGGTGAGTACAGTTGCACAACTTGAATAATTCATTCAGTGTTTCTGAATTGTATATAAAGACACTGTTGAATTGGTATGTGTTTTGTTGTGTATTTTCCCAACAGCAACAACAAAATAAAAAATTTTAATTACCTAAAAATTAAACAAAAAACCCAGATTGCTGGAACCACTCTCAAAGTCCCTGACCTAATAGATGTCAGATGAGACCTAGCAGGATGCCATTCTTACAAGCGCTCTGGTGACACAGATGTTGATCAGGAGACTACTCTTTGAGAACCACTGCTTTACACTTTGGAGTCTTCATAATTGGTGTTTCAGTTGGGAGGAATAACATCATTAAATACATAGATTACAAAGAGATCAAGACCTGTAACAAGGATGAAATAAAGCTCTCACCTAACTACAGTAATCGGCAAGACATGGAAACTCTTGAAAGAACATTGCAGTATACAGACAAAGGTTCTACCTTTAACATGCATACAGGATCAAATTTAGAGACCTATGCATAAGGTTACTAATTACTTGTTGCCTTGGAGTCTATTTCACCTCACATAGGAGAACCACAGAGTGCCCAAGGTTGTAATATGAATGGAAGTAAATCACCACATCTTTCTCCCACAGACCGGCTGGTGGAGTCCAATGATCAAGTTATTGGTTAGTATTCAATCACTTCAATTGCTAGGCCAAGAGCACAAAAGCATTCATATTATGGCAAAGCAGATGACTTGCCAGTAAAAATTATTTAAGTACATTCATCGTGAATTTGCTAAAGTCACAAGAAAAAGTTGAAAACAATAATTTGACATGTTTGTGACCATAAAATCACACATTTTTAATTTATGTACATCCTTCTTTTACTTTAGCATCTCTATACTGGAAAGCAAATTTCAGATTCTCTCCTGGTATCCATTTTGTCTTCTGAATGACCTTTGGCTTTCTTCCTGTATGACATTCTTGATGTCATCCCCACAACTCATCTGGTCTTCCATCATTTGTGTCTGACTCATCAAATCTGTTCTTGAAATAATCTCTAAATTAAGGTGGAATCTGTTCAAGATCATATTTTGGCTCTTGTGGACTTTCTTTAGCTTCAGCCTGAACCTGTTTATGAGCACCTGAGGCTCTGTTCCAGAGTTTATTCCTGGTCTTGTTTTAGCTGATGATATGGAAGTTTTCCATTATCTCTTTCGACAGATATAGTTAATTTGACTTCCGTCTGGTAATGTCCATGTATATAGTCATCTTTATGTTGTTTTTAAAAGGTACTTGAAATGAAGGAGTCACTGGTCTTACAAAATTCTGTCATGTGATCTCCAACATCATTTCTATCACCAAGACCATATTTTCCAACGACTGATATTTCCTCTTTGTTTCCAACCTTTGCATTCTAATGGGCAGTAATTATCAATATATCTTCTGCCTGTTTAATCAATTTCAGACGGAAGCAGTTGGTAGAATTCTTCAATTTCATCATCACTGGTTTTGTGATTTGTGTGCAAACTTGAGTCATATTTGTGTTAACTGATATTCCTTGTAGACATATGAATTTTATCCCAGCACAGACATCGTTGTACTTTAAGACAGATCTTGAAATGTTTTTCTTGATGATGATTGAGCCTCCATTCCTCTTTGTCATTCTTAGCATAGTAAACCATGTGATTGCAAATTCAAAATGGCCAATACCAGTCCATTTCAGCTCACTAATGTCTAGGATATTGATATTTATGTGTTCCATTTCGTCTTTGACTGTCTCCAATTTCCCTAGGTTCATACTTCATGCAGTCCATGTTCAGATTTTTAATGGATGTTTACAGCTATTTCACCTCTTTTTGAGTTGTGCCCCATCAGTAAATGAAGGTCCTGAGGGCTTTACTCCATTCACGTCATCGCGGCCAACTCTACTTTGCGGAGGCATCTCTTCCCCAGTTGTATTTTGAGTGCCTTCCAACCTGAGGGGCTCATTTTCCTTCACTATATCTGACAATATTCTGGGGCTTATCATCATGTTTCAATATTTAATATTCTAGTACTACCTGACATTGTTTCACTGCTATCTATAACTTTTCAATGATTAACTATTTGTATGCCGTCTGTATCTCTTACCTGGCCTGTCTTAGTGTGGAAACTCATCAGAAACCTGTCCAAAATGGGTGACCTTTCTGGTATTTAAAATACTGATGGCACAGCTTCCAGAATTACAGAAACATGCAAATCATCACAGTACAACAAACTGACAGGCAAGTGGTAGTAGAAAAGAATATTTCAAAGGGCAGTTTTATAAGAGAAAGTCAAATATTATAATGAATTGTTCAAAAAACTTGAACTAGAAAACCAAAATGATCAGCACTTCTCAAGCTAAGGGAAATGAAGAAAAATTCAAGCCTCAATTTGAAACACTGAAGGATTAAATAAGCAAAATGGATTCCTGGTGTGGCACTATATGATCAACACTGGACTGTGAACCACAAGGTCAGCAATTCAAACCCACCAACTACTCCTCAGAAACCCTGTACAGGGTCGCTATGAGTCATTCAAGCCTGGACACTACTTTGATTTCCTTGGTAATTTTGACATAGAAAAGCACTTGGAAAATAAAATCATGTACCTGATCAGTAAGCATCTTATGGTTAAATACACCTGTCATGCCATGGTTTGCAGCTGCATTGGAAAGACATCATAATTTATGTGTATGAATATGTCTCGACTCATCTCCCAGAATGTATTGTTGTTAAATGCCATCAAGGACTCCAATATACTACTGGACGTGGTGGTCATGTGCCGTGGAGTCGGTCCTGACTTATAGCAACTCTGTACAGGGTTTCTAAGGCTGTAAATCTTTACAAAAGCCTCAACTTTCTCTGGAGGAACAACTGGTAGTTTCTAACTGCTGACCTTGAGGTTCGCAGCCCGATTCGTAACCACTATGCGTCGGGCTGCGAACCTCAAGGTCAGCAGTTCGAAACTACCAGCTGCTCCAAGGGAGAAAGATGAGGGTTTCTGCTACTGTAAAGATTTACAGCCTCGGAAACCTTATGCAGGGTCGCTATGGGTCGGAACGGATTCAACGGCACTTAACAACAACAACAATGCTATGACAATATTCATCTGTGAAGGTTAAAAGAGTTCATTGTAATTAGGAAAACTTGGAACTCTAATGTGAGTTTCAAATGAACCATCTCAGAAGCATGAGGGGGAGGGGGAAATCTCACTACAGTCAAAGAATAACAGACAGGAGCGGATTCCATGTGTTGGGTCCTGAGTTCTCTGGATTAAACTTCCTCAACCCAGGAGCAGAAAGTTGTGCAGAAGCAGAAGCAGAAGCAGAAGCAGAAGCAGAAGCAGCAACAGAACCAAGAACCAGAGCACAAGGCAGAGCAGTGGACTTCCCAGCCCATGGAGTAAGTCAAACTGAGTGACGTTAGACAAAACTCTTGCTTGGAGAGTGCAGTGCCTCCAGGCACTAAAGTAGGGGTACTAGGTTTTTTGACCTATGCTTTTAGAGTTGAACACTTTCAGGATGAGGCTTATGGTGGAGTGATGTGTCCCGTGAGCATTTATGAGCAGCTGACTGGAACAACTGTGCCTTGAGCATTTCTGACCCTAAACTGTAACTTGTTAAGTTATTTAATAAACCCCATAACTATGAGTATGATATGTGAATTCTGTGTGGGCAATGCAACTAATTATAGAACCTAGCTGAGTAAGAGGATTGTACACTGTCAGTCTAGTTATTTTCTATATGTCATGATGAAGGAGGCAACACGCACAACAGTGTGAATGGGAACAGCAAAGATCTGAGTAGGCAAACACCTGAGGCAAATAAAGATCAGTAGCTTTGAGCAGATCACAGAGAGTCTCTCTTATCGTATACAGTTTCAGGCAGTAGAATGGCATTTAAAAAAGTAATTGTTTAAACAGAAGAGTCCCTAGTATTTTATAGATGCATCTGAGAGAAAAACATCAGCTAGACGTGAAGTACCAAGAGACCCAATGAAAGGATGACACAAGAGTGAGACACAAAAACAAAGAGAAATTCTTATTTTGGCTTTGACAGCAATGAAGGGGAAAGAAATAGTCAAGGAATTATATCAAAAATTTCAGTCTAGATATCTGGCTAGAAATGGTAACTAGAGTTCAGTTTGTTTAAATAACTTGACCAAACTCAAGTTGAGGATATCAGTGCAACCTTTTTTGTAATCCCCCATGCACGTTTCATGCAAAACTTTTGAGTCTTGAAATTGCTCCATATCCCAATAACTTTAAAACCATGTCATTTTATAACAATAACAACAACAAAAATCATTTTTCTTTTTTAAGTGTTAAAATTGAAATTGTGTTGGGCAGTTTTAAATAAAAGTCTTTAATTCCTTAAATTCCAATATGATTACCCTTTTAGAATGTCCTAATTATAACTGCCTGCCCCCCTCCATAAAAAGGAAATATTCTTTGGTACTCCATTCCCTAGGCATAGTAATTGCTCCCAAAGCCTCATTATTTATTTTAAATAGTCCTTAGAGTTGAGTTTTGCTGCTGTTAACATTTGGAGCCAGGTTATACTTTATTGTATATATAGAAGGGGGTATCTGTGTATTGTAGGGTATTTAGCAGCATCCTTACTCTCTACTCACTAGATGTCAACCCTCCCTTACATTGTGACAACTCAAATTGCCCTATGGGGGGGAATTAGTTCTATTGGAGAATGACTGCCCTAAAAGAGCTGTGTAAAAGCTTATGTCAATGAAAATAATAATTTTCATTCAATATTCCTCCTATTGGAAAAGTTCTGTCTCAGGATGGTGGTTCTTTCATATGTGGTAGGGGTTGAGAGAGTCAGAGAGGCAAGACACAATCTCCAGTAACCAAATTTCCTAAGTTCTTAACTTAACTCTAAATCTCTAGGCAATGGAAGGTGATCTGCTTATCAAGAGAGACCAGTGGTCTTCTGTGATCTTTTGGAAATATCTAGCAATGAGCTGTTTTCCATGATTTCACTTTTCCCTTAAAGTTAATCCATTTTTTTTTTTTTTTAAGATTTTTATTATGGATTGAATGAAAGTTTACAGGGCAGAGCATCAGTTTTACATTCAACAAATTTTTTACCTGTTTAGGAGGAATCTTGTATCTTGGAGCAAACAAGATTCCACCCAGTTTCAACAAATTCCAGTGTCCAAGTTATAAACCTTCCAAAGGAGAGGACTGTTGGAGGAAGAATTGAGATTTCTGCCATGAATGGCCCCTACTTGGCAAGCTCCAGGAAACAGTCCTCTATCTTAACCATACTATGATCATATCCTGCAAACAAGACAGGCCTGGGAGGAAGTAAAATAACCAGTGAGAATAATTGCACTATCAACACCAAATTCTCTAACTTCGTCTTTCAGATTCATCAAGAACTGAGTAAAGAAAAAGGGACCTCTTACATTTAATCCTAAACTGTATTTATGCAACAAGAAGTTACGTCTGCCAACCAAGCTCCTGTCTTCCTTAAGTAAATGCTTCGTGTCAGCTCTTCTGTTTACTCAATCTCAGACTGCTTTCTGGTCGCACTTGCTTTACTATATATTTATATTGAAAGGATACATTCTCGGCAGCTTTTAGGCCTTTAAATGCATTTCAAGAGGAGACCAAGTCCAATCACTGTTACTTAATTAACACAATTGTGAAGACTCCTTCTAGCTCCACAATGGCTTTCCTGACCTTGCAGAAGGAGGTACGACTTCATTATTGAGTATATTGTTTCCTATAAACATATAAAACCCCTACAATAACAATCCCATCAGCTGAAATGAAGTTATCTGAGAACAGAATTAAACTCTAAGTGACCTTTTGCTCTACTCCGTAGCCCCCTATTAATAATTTCTAATCTAATCAGTGTGGATAAATGTACTGAGGCTGGTCATGCCAGGCACAGGGCCAGCCAGGCCAATTGCCGTCCATCTGATTCATTCCAATCGAGAGCTTGCCTGGAAAAGAAACATCCCTCGTGGAGAGGCCACTGCCTGATTTCCTCTTTTGTTATCTTTTAGTGGCAAAGTCATGTCCTTGTAACTGATAGACACGTTTCTTTGTAAATAACCCTGGAGTGACTGATAGAGCTTTTGCCAGACAAAGGCAGCAAATAGCAAGGCATTACTCATGCCAAGCCAGAGAACACTGTGTCACAGCTGACAAATTTATGGGAGATATGAGCTCACCTTTTGCACAAATATATACTTTCCTGGCAAATTCATCACATACTTTAATGGCCCCATACTGAATTTGTCAGCTGTCTGTCCCTGTTCCGTGTTGCCTTTGGTTTCCTGTCAAGAATTGTTTGTTGAAATCATCTTACAGCCCCATCCCTCAGCAGTGAGACCCAAGAAAGATCAATGATGACACCTGTATTGATAATATTTTACATTCAACTGTTTGACTGATAAATCATTTTAACAATGCTGATATGTTTATTGAGTGTCTGCCGGCATCACAATTATAGAGAAAGCGATGTCAACTTAAATCTTTGCTTTGTTGGTCTGGATTTTCTTTCTTTTCATTTTCCCATCATTAAAATGTGGCTTGGTACAGATTTGTCTTTCCCATCTCCATAGTGAACTTTTGGACACAGAGGAGAGGTGACCTTGCAAATCCACTCCCTGCTTTGTTTAAAACAACCACCTAGTGGTCACCCTTGAGCAAGGGGGCAGTCACTACATGGGAGAACAAACACATTTTAGGGATGCTGACAATGTTGTTTCTTGACTTGGATAGTGAGAACATAGATGTGTTAGTAGTTTCAGGGATGGATTTAATTAAGACATGTGAGGGCCGTAAACACGTGAGGACCCCTCATCTGTCTACTCATACATTTGAATGAGCTGAGTAAGTAATATGTATGTCTATGTATATAAAGTGTGTGTGTCATCGTTATCCATGATTATGATAAAGTTGTAGGTCAACTTGACTGGCACATGATTCTATGGGTTGTCAGTTATGATATAATCATCCCCCATGAAGTAATCACCTCTATGATAAAATCTGCTATGAGCAGCCAATCACTTGAAGGAAGTTTCCTCAGGGGTGTGACCTGCATCAAATATGTATGGATTCAGGTAAAACTTGCTAGCATTTTACGTGCTCTTGATCGTGCATTTGGCTTGTGTCATATGACCTTCAGATCTCGGGACTGGAGCTAGTGGCCTGCTATATTGCCTGCTCATCTTGGAATTCATTAGCTTCTGCAACCTGTGAGCCAGCCTGTTTTCCCTGCCAATCTTGGGGTGGTCAGCTCTGTGGCTATGAGAGTTGAATAAAGCCTCCAACTTGATGTCTACCCAAAATGTGGTCCTTGTCAGTGCCTACAACCTTGTGAGTCATTTCCTTGATATGTATACCTATAAAGGAGCTCTGGGAACGTAGTGGTTACAAATTGGGCTGCTAATCTCATGGTCAGCAGTTTAAAACTACCAGCTGTTCCATGGGAGGAAGATGAGGCTTTCTGTTCCAGTAAAGATTTACAGCCTCGGAAACCCTGTACATGGTCACTATGAGTCAGGATTGACTCCACAACACATGCCAACAACATTATATATGTATAAAGTCCTGGTGTGGCACTATGTGCTAATGCATTGGGCTGCAAGGTCAGTTGGAACCACAAGGTTGGCGGTTCAAGCTCATCAACCGCTCCCTGGAAACCTTATACAGGGTTGCTATGAGTTGGAACTGCTTGACGGCAATTAACAACAAAACAACAACATATATAAACATGTATTATATGTGTGTGTGGTGCCATAGGATAAGCACTTGACCTTAAGGTAGATTTGAACAGCAAGGTCTGCAGTTCAAACTCACCAGCCACTCCTCTATACAGAGTTGTTATGGGTCAGAACAACTTGATGGCACTTAACACTTAACTATATATATATATATATGCCAAACTGCAAAGCCATTTGAACTGCAAGATCAGCAGTTCAAGCTCACCAGCCACTCCTCGGAAACCCTGTACAGGGTCGCTATGGGTTGGTTTCAACTCGACGGCACTTAACAACAACAATATACATACATTATATATATATATATATACACACACACACATGAGTTTCTTTTGCTTTGCTTCTCTAGAGAACCTAGCTTGAGACAATGATGTAACTTCTTTTTCAATGCCACAATTTGGTGATTGGACCAATATACAGCATGATAAATGGAGAAAGACTGAAGTTATCCCACACTTCATTTTGCTTAGATTCACAATCAATGGAAGCAGCAGCCAAGCAATCAAACAATGTACTGAATTAGACAAATCTGCTGCACAAGACTGTTCTAAAATGTCCAAGAGTAAAGATGTCAGTTTGAGAACTAAAGCGCACCTCACCCAAGCCATTTGACAATGATGTATTTGAATTATGAGTTGGAGAAGAATATTGAAAGTACAATAGATGACCAGAAGAACAAGCAAATTTGTGTTGGTAGAAGTACAGTCAGAATCCCCTTTAGAAGCCAGGATGGCAAGAATTGGTTCCTCATCTTTCAGACATGTTTTCAGGAGGGACCAATCCCTGGAGAAAGGCATCATTCTTGGCAAAGTAGAGGGTCATGTTGTTACTGTTGCTGTTAAATACCATGGAGTCAGTTCTGACTCATAGTGACCCTGTATAGGGTTTCCAAGGCTGTAAATCTTTATGGGAGCAGAACGCCTCATCTTTCTCCCACGAAACAGCTGGTAGTTTCAAACTGCCAACCTTGAGGTTAGCAGCCCGATTAGTAACTGCTGTGCTACCAGAGCTGCAGAGGGTCATAGGGGAAAAACCCCCAGGAAGACCCTGCAGTGAGATGGATCACATAATGGCAACAGCCATGGGCTGAAGCATAACAATTGTGAGGATAGTACAGGACCAGACAGTGCTTTGTTCTGTTCAGAACAGGGTCACTATGAGCCAGAACAGACTGGATGGCACTTAACAACAACACAATATTAGTGATTGAATCAAGTGACATATGCCATTTTAGTGGAATGAGATTAACTGGATTATAAAATGCTTAGTAGATGAGGGCACTAAGATTTTTACTATTACAACATTTTCTAGAAAAATTATAGTACATATATTCTTCAATTAAAAAAAGAGTAAATTTAGTTGTTGCAGTATAAAATTGAATTTGGAATCAATATAAAATTCTGTTGATCTGCTACAATAAAAAATTGACTTTCACCAATTTTTCTTTAAATGGTTCATACTTCAATTATGATGTTTGTTTCATAGTGTTGTTTTTAAGTTCTACTGAGTCAATTTCAACACGTAACGACCCTGTGTAGGGTTTCCAAGCAGTAGCTGGTGTGTTTGAACCACCGACCTTGTGATTCATACTCTAGTGCTTATCCTACAGTGTCACAGCAGGACTTATGTTTCATAATAAATGTTATAATTATAAATTAACAAATGAGACATCATAAAAGAAAATTTAATGATCAGAAAACCAATATTGTTACAAGTCACTCAATTTTACTTTTATATAGCTCTTTCTTCTCTAACATATTGCAGTCACAAACATTTCTTTCTAATCTTTGCTCCTACAAATTTCTCAGTGTTTACACCATACTTAAGCTGTTGAATTATATTTATTTCCATACCTAATAAGGATGATGGATCTATTCTTTCTCGAATCACCTTTGTACACTGAGGGTTTTTGTGTCTCTTTAGGGATGAAAACGAACATTCTTTTGTACAGTTTGTGATCATTAAAGTTAGTAATATGAGCAAAGCAATTACAACACTGGGAAATAAGCATTGTAATTTATCTTCTATTTTGAATCATGCATACATACATGAATAAAATCTGCCTTTTCTGAGTCTGTATGCTTAATGTTCACATAAGAAATGGTCACACTTCTCTGTAAAGGTTTGCATTTATGTCATCAGAATAAGCCTGCACTAACTTCTTTAAGTTATATATCAGGTATATACAATTTTTTTAAAGAAAGAAATTCTGTTTGAAAGAATTTCATATCGTTTGAGCCTTCTTTTCATGCAAGTGTGCCAATGATAGTGAAATAAGTGCACTTCATGACACTTCGGGTGCACTTCATTCAGTTATTCATTTATTTCAAATGCTCCTGTGACTGGAAACTGCTTGATAATCAGTATTTGGTAGTATTTGTTTTGTTGTATTTTTAAAATTTTAAAACAATAGTCTTTTAAATTATGTAAAGATCCTGTTAAAGCTCTGTACATGTCTCTAGATTTACTTCTGAATTTTGAAGAGCTTGACTCATTCGCTGAAAATGCTAAAACATATAATTCCATACTTTATTGTTGCTAGGTGTGACTGAGGCATTTCTGAGTCATAGCCACACTTTGTACCACAGAACAAAACACTTCCTGGTCCTGCGGCATCCTCACAAAATATGTTGAGCCTATGTTATGTTGCATGGAGCTCTGGTAGCACAGTGGTTACAAATTGTGCTACGAGCCACAAGGTCAGCAGTTCGAAACTACCAGCTGTTCCATGGGAGAAAGATGAGGTATTCTGCTCCTGTAAAGATTTATGGCCTCAGAAACTCTGTACAGGGTCGCTATGAGTTGGAACCAACTCCAGGGCACACAGCCAGCCTGCCATATTATGTTGCAGCTGCTGCATTATCAATCTAACATGTTAAGGGTCTTTGTCTTTTTTGTTGACTCTACCTTATGAAACATGATGTCTTCTCCAGGAACTGATCCCTACTAACAACATGTCTAAAGTATGTGATGAAACATGATATGAAATGACATTTCACCATCTTCATTTCTAAGAACATTCTGGCTGTACTTTTCTGAAACAGATTTCTTCATTCTTCAGGCAGTCACTGGTATATTCAATGTTATTCATGAACACTAGAATTCAAAAGCATCAATTCTTATTTGGTCTTCCTTATTCTTTGTTTAGATTTTGCACATATAGGAGGCATGTGTTGTGGCTCTGTATGATAAACACTGGACTGACAACCATGAGGTTGGCAGTTAGATCCCACCAGCCACTCCATGGAAGAAAGATGAGGATTTCTACTCTTGCGTTTACATGTAATCAAGATGTATTGATCATTACTGGTGACTGGAATGCAAAGGTTGGGAGCAAAGATCAGTAGTTGGAAAATACAGCCTTGGTGATAGAAATGATGCAGGAGAATGCATGATAGAATTCTGCAAAACCAATGATTTGTTCATTTTAAATACCTTCTTTAGACAGCATAAGAGACTAATATACACATGGACCTCGCCAGATGGAATACATAGAAAACAAATTGATTACATCTG
>NW_006408570.1:8499024-8511451 GCF_000296735.1 Chrysochloris asiatica | reverse complement strand
AAGAGCAAAGATGTCAGCTTGGGGACTAAGGTGTACCTGACCGAAGCCATGGTATTTTCAGTAACCTCATATGCATGCGAAAGCTGGACAGTGAATAAGGAAGACCGTAGAAGAATTGATGCCTTTGGGTTATGGTGTTTGAGAAGAATATTGAAAGTGCCGTGGACTGCCAAAAGAACCAACAGATCCATTTTGGAAGAAGTGCATCCAGAGTGCTCCTTAGAGGCCAAGATGGCCAAACTTCATCTTTCATACTTTGGACTTATTGTCAGGAGGGAGCATTCACTGGAGAAGGATATCATGTTTGGTAAGGTGGAGGGTCAGAGAAAAAGAGGAATCCCCTAATGAGATGGACTGGCCAAGTGGCAGCATCGATGAACTCAAGCATGGCAACTGTAGTGAAGTTGGCCCGGGATCAGGCAGTGTTTCGCTCTGCTGTGCATGAAGTCACTATGGGTCAGTACCAACTCAATGGCACCTAACAACAACAATAAGAGTTTACAGCCTATATATGGTTATTACGAGTTGGAACTGACTCAGTGGCACTTAACAACAACATATCATGACTTGGGTAAGGTGCACTTGAAATACTAATGAAGATTAAAGACTATAGCCTTCAGTATGGATTATATCTAAAGTCAAAGAAATGGAAAATCATCACAAAGGAACCAGTAAGTAATATGATAAATGGGGAAAAGACTGAAGTTGTCAAAGTCTTCATTTTGCTTGGATCCACAATCAATGCTCATGGAAGTAGTTGTCAAGAAATCAAACAACATATTGCTTTAGGCAAATTTGCTGCACAAGACCTCTTTAAAGTGTTAAAGAGCAAAGCTGTCACCTTGAGGACTAATATGCACCTAACCCAAGCCATGGTATTTTCATTCACCTCATATGCATGTGAAAGTTGGGCAATGAATAAGGAAGACTGTAGAAGAATGCAAGCATATGAATTATGGAGGAAAATACTGAAGGCACCATGGACTGCCTGAAGAACAAATAAATCTATCTTGGAAGAAGTAGAGCCAGAATGCTCATTAGAAGCCAGGATGGTGAGATTTTGTCTCTCAGACTTTGGACAAGTTATTAGAAAGGACCATTCCCTGGAGAGAGACATAATGCTTGATAAATGGTGGGTCAATGAAAAAGAAGACCTTCAATGAGATGAAGTGATATAGTGGCAGCAACAATGGGCTCAAGTATAATAGATTTGAGACTAGGCAGTGTTTTGTTCTGTTGTGCATGTGGTTGCTACGTGTTGGAAATGACTGGATGGTACCTAACAACGCCAAAAAAATGTGTAAAATCACTTGATAGGTTTTCTGTCTGCTGTAGATACATATCTTAAAACAATACTTAGCTGGTTTGTATATGGATGATTAGAAGTGGAATCTTCAGGCAAATTGAAGCTATACTTATTTCACTAAAAATAGTTGATTGAACATTTTCACTTACCAAGTTTATTAATTCTTCACACATTGTGTCAAATATATATTATGGGCTGTGTTTTCCTGTGTTACTATATTTTGAGACGTAACCTGCTAAAAGTGGATTAAACTGAGCATCAAGTTCAAGTAAACACTCCAAATTTTCATTTTGTGGAAATTCACACACTTCATTTCTTCTTTAAAAAGACAGTCCACATTCCAAGATTGCTATGATGATAACAACAATGATTGCAAAATGACTGTATTACTGATGTTTTTCATTAATTTGTGTGTCTAGTTCATGAACTAAGCAAAACTCATAACAACACACAATTTCTGTGAATTGAAATGTTTTCATGTTTATTAATCATCATCAACTTGTCCCAATTATTAAATCCATCTGTAGCAAATTGAGAATTAAATGAGTTAGGACTGAATAGTTTACAAACAAGCAACATACAGAGCCAACTGATCAAGAATGTAGTTGCTACTACCTCTATCATTTTTACCATCAACTTTGCATCCCAGCAATATAGTTTGGTTACAGAACCTTGTTTGTTTACCTTCCAGAAATTTTAGACACATTTCAAATGGTTCACTATGGTGTTGATAATCACTCAGTCCTCTTTTGATCCAATAATTTATACCATTAGAAGAAAAATTATTCCACAAAGCAGGACTGATATTTCTATTGTTTATGGAATCTACAGATGTGACAATTTCATGTTATAAAATAGTACACTATTTTATATAATATATATAATGAAAAATATAATAACTATATAGTTATTATTATTATTTTACCACAGCAAGGAATGAATGAAGAATTTGGAACAAATATTATATTTATATCACTGTTAGTAATGTCAGTATTAATGGTACTAGATTTGCACCCAATAAACCTGAACAACAATAGAAACCTCTTCTTACTAACTTTGTTTTTAGAAAGAAGTTAATTTTGGAATTGTCTTTAGGTATTCATAAATCCTTTTCTTTATTTCTTCTGCAAGCTTTCAGTTTTGCACTTATTCAGTTGCCATTTCATTTTAACTGGATATAAAATAAAGTCACTTAAAAAATTTGTTTCTACCAGAGCAAATAAGTTTACATGTCTGAAAATAAATAAAAATTTTAAAACAAGTAAAAATTTAGAAATCAAATGTGCATTTGAATTTGTATATTTGAAATTGTGCATTTGAAATTGTACATTTATATTTGAACATTGCATTAGACAAATCTGCTGCACAAGACATTTTTAAAGTGTTGAAGAGCAAAGATGCTTTTGAGGTATGGTATTGGAGGAGAATATTGAAAGTGCCATGGACTGCCAAAAGAACCAATAGATCTGTGTTGGAAGAAGTGTAGCCAGAGTGCTCCTTGGAGGCCAGGATGGCCAAACTTCGTATCTCATACTTCGGACATATTGTCAGGAGGAACTGGTCACTGGGGAAGGATATCATGTTAGGTAAGGTGGAGGGTCAGAGAAAAAGAGGAAGACCCCCAATGAGACAGATTGGCCAAGTGGCAGCATTGATGGACTCAAGTGTGGCAACAGTAGTGAGGTTGGCACAGGATCGGGCAGTGTTTCATTCTGCTGTGCATAAGGTCGCTATGAGTTGGTACTGACTAAATGGCACTTAACAACAACAATAATTTGGAACATATAATTTTGTTCTTCAGGTCTGAGGTGGTCAAAAGAAATAGTACTTACAAGGCAGTTGGAAATAATTTCATCCATTTGTTGCACAATGTTTATTGGCAAACCCTTCATATATTTTCATGAGTGTTTTTCAGCTTGAAATAATACTTAAGAGCTTTCATAGTCTCTAACTGTACTTTGGTTCTGCATCTACACAGTCCATTAGACTATTGCTGACACCAATAGGGGTGAGAGTAATTGTGAAGTGTGTGATACAAATAGAAAGGTATACTCAATCTAAAGACATGTCTTTCTCAGCATACAGACAGAATAAATATGGTGAAAGGATGCAACCCTGACACACACATTTCCTGATTTAAAAACATACAGTGTCCCTTGGCACTTAAGAACAACATGTTGGTTAACACTCACTAAAATATTGAAATCTACTAGACTAAGGACAAGACAATCATCTCTATAATTAATCAGAAAACTTTGGCATTGTTTTGTATTGACATTCCAGCTTTTCCACTTTCCCAGCTGTTGTTGTTGTTAGATACCATTAAGTCTATTCAGACACAAAGCGACCCCATGTGACAGATGAGAACTGTCTGGAAGATTTTTCTAGACTGTACTATTTACAGGTCTTTCTCCTGCCGAGGGCTTGTGCAAAGTATCCACCTATTTAAAGCTTTAGTTTTCCTATTTTCAAAATAGGGGATATGATTGAACTAACACAAAAGGTTTGTTGTTAAGAATAACGGAGATGATTTGGATTAAACACTTAGTTCAATGTTTGGCACATAGGAGGAATTCACTATCATTAGTGTTCTTGGTATCCCATTCAACAGTTTCATTTACAAACTAAGTTAGTGTTACCCAAAAAGAGGTGTGTAGAACTGGGTCTGAAAAATACTGGTGTAATGATTTAATAACTATTATCATAAAAGGGGAGTCCTGGTGTGGCGCTATGGGTTAATGAGCTGCATAGCAAAGTAATTTGAACAGCGAGGTTGGTGTTGGAAGCTCATCAGCAGTTCCTCAGAAACACTATACAGGGTCGCTATGGGTCGGAACTTACTCAACAACAACAACAATCATAGAAGGCTATTCAACTTACCAAGAGCAAAAAATGTTATGTTGTTCTTGTTAAGTGCCATCGAGTCGGTTCCGACCCAGAGTGACCCTGTATAGGGTTTCTGAGGCTGTAAATCTTTATGGGAGCAGAAAGCCTCATCTTTCTCCCATGGAGCAGCTGGTAGTTTTGAACTGCTGACCTTGTGGTTCACAGCCCGACTGGTAACCACTACACTACCAGAGAGTAGCTTTTTATTAAGACTGCTTGCTGAACCAAAGTTAAATATGACAACAAAATATTAACTATAAATGCAATAAAACATTACTAGAAGCAATGGTTTTTCCTTCTCAGAACATCTGCTTTAATAGGTGGTATTTTCATCTTTATACAAGCCAGGGGTGTGAGTAAATTCACTCTCAACATTCTTTTTAGGTTTATGACTCAACAGTTGCTACCCAGAGATATAAACTCAGGAAGATGAAATTCAGCTCTCAGTTTTGAGGCCATGCTATTTCACTTCCACAGAGATAATTGACTTGTTTGTGAAATGCTTCACGGAGAATTGTATTTCCTCTGAAAGGCAATACAGGGTGGAAAACTCAATCCATGAAAGCTGTATCCTGGAGACCCTGAGAACAGAGTGGGTGCATCAATGTTGAGTTGTGGGGCCTATCCTTGGGATGCTGGCACTATCTTTTCAACAGTTAAATCCATCTCATCCCAGATGACTTGGAATTTCATTCATTCTCTTCAGGAATTCTTCAAATAATCGCCACTAGTCAGCAAAGAGTGTGTTGTGTGTGTTAAGTGCAATCAAGTTAATTCCAACCCATAGTGACCCTGCATAGGGTTTTCAAGGAGTAGCTGGTGAGCTTAAACTGCTGACCTTGCAATTCAAATGGCTTTGCAGTCTGGCACATTAACCCTAGAGGGGGGAAGGGATGAGGTGGTGTTCAATAAATATGTGTTGAATGAGACTGATAATTCCGATGTAAAGAGATTGGGGTGGGGGTATCACCTGGGGATCTTAATAAAATGTAGATTCAGTATACCTGGGGTGGAAAAGCAAATGCTCAGCAGGAGGTTGAACTAGAATGAACTGGTTCAAAGCCCTGAAAAATACTTCTTTGCTCTTTTGGTCCATTGGGTTTTTCCATTTATTAACTGGCCTGTGGCTTCCGGATCAGATGAATTTAAAGCACCTGTTTATGTCTTTCTCACCCACACATTTCAACTGAATACCTGTGGCTACACTTACAGAAAGTGGCCAGAAGTACCCATCCATTTTAGAAAATAACTCTCCTCTAAAAGGTACAAATCAGCACTTTCACCACATCCTAGCCAGCATTCACTGGTGGAGCCAACACCTCAAAGTCTTCTAGTGCCATTTGTCATTACATGGACAGACACAGCCCACTGAAGGAAAATGAAATTCGGAACCAGCTTGAATGACCTGCCTCGATGTGTAGACAGCCATGACCGGTCACTTTTTCTTGATAGGATTAGATGTGCTGATTCCATTGTGGTTTGTATTATCCTGTTATTTTCCTTTAACAGGGAAATGTCTCTCAGAAAATTATAAATTTATGAAATGCTTTCACATCTATTCCCCTGGCCTTGCAAAACACCTGCTCACAATCAGAAAAAGATAAAGATTTTTAATTATTTTGTTTTGTTTTCCTTAGAATCTCAAAGAATTCTTTATATAACTTAAGTCATTAGAAGGAAATCATGATTTTGCATGTGGTTTTCCCTTCCGGATAAGGATTGACAAATCCTACTCTGTCTTTCCTGGAAGTTGATGCTGAGTTTAGAGAACAGTGAATTTCCCTCAAAATTCCAGGAGAAATTATTACTACGATGTCTTCAGTAGTGGGATTAGATCTGTTACATTCTCAGCATTTTTCGCTCTACATGCTTCTAAGTCCTCACCTGCAGAGCTGGGATCATCCTTTTTAGTTGTGTAGTTTTATTTTTCTTTAGTATCTATTGAGGAAGAAATATGAATTTTACTCTTAAAATTTCAAACCACAAATGTGTATCCAACACCACACACTATAGAAAGGAAAATCAGAAAATAATGACTCCGTTATTACTCCTGTCTCAAAAAAGTCTGGTCCTGAGACCACCAGCAAGATGGAAGAATAGGCAGACATGCTATGCATTCTCTTTACAACAAAGACACAAGAGACCAAATGAAACAGATACAGATTCAGATGAGCTTCAAAGGAAATGTGAGAAATAACTGTTGGGGTGATCCATCTTCAGAATCAAGGAAATCTTGAGGTTAGCAGGATGGCATGACAAAAGGGAACTCTGAGGAGAGGAAGAGACTAGTCTGACATGCTACACACTTTTAAAATAAGAATACACCCATCAAGGAAGTAAGGGAAGTTCCTAGGAAGTGGGTGAAACTAAACCCCTGTAGGGACTATAGGCGCTGTTCAGGAAAGATTGTAAACTCCAAAGTACCCATAAAGGAGAAAGGGAGGAGGGGCTTTTTCCGAGTTAGATTAATAAAACTCTGTGTCAAATGGCCATGCAGCATCTGCCAGTGTCTACGGGGTTAAGTGCCCAATTTTGCAAAATCAAATAAAGAAAACCTCACTCTTGCTAAAATGAGTACAGATTGGATTACTTGAGTGTTTGTCAGTATAGACAACGTTTCTCACAGGAAAGGCTAGAGATGTGGCTAAACTACTGAGTAGGAGAAGAAGCTGAACAGAGATCACAAGAAAGGAGTCAGATGAGTAAACTGTCAGGTGGCCTGACCTACCCTCTCCTGGTGACCAGAAGCATGCCTGGCCCTCACTCTCACCCACTCCCCACACAGTGCCTGTTCTGGCAGAGGTTGGAGCCAGGTCTTTGTGAGTTGGGTGCTAGGTGCACCAACCACATATCTGGAGGTGCACGCACTCTGTCTCTTTAAACCAACAGAATGTGCAGTAGCAGTTCCTAGCCAGTCCTGGAGAAGTAGAAACTCTCATAACCTGTCGCCCTGCTCCAGTTGCCCTCTGGACCTGAAACAGTCTCTCTGGAAACAAAGACCCTGACCTCAGCCACCCTTAAGGCCTACAAGTACAACTTCTGATTGGGTACCTGATTGTAGACAACACCTAGGTCTGCAGGTGAACAGGAAAGCTAGAATGCTAATCAGGTTACTGAATGGGACAAATCTCCCCCTTCTCCCCTAGGAGACAAGCTAGAATGTTAATCAGGTCACGAATGGGAAAAGTCCCCCTGGTTTCCCTCCTGTCCTCAAACAAGTTCACAACCTAGCTCTTCCCTGATTCTGACTCCATATAAGCCCGTGTTGCCCTCCATTTGGTGCTCAGAAACTGGAGAAATCAGCTTCTCTGAGCCAGCCGGCTTAATAAATCTGAAACTCCACTTCACCTCTCCGAGTGGCCTCCCAGAGCTGCTGCAACACTCCTGGATCCAGAGGTGCTGTGGCACTCTCTCGCCTAAGGCTGCCATGACAGTCATGGGCCTAGAGTTGTTGTAACACTCTAGAATCTAAAACTGCTGTAACACAGGAACTCTATTTAGGACTAGGCATGCCACCCTCTTAACCCTTCCACCTCCTGAGCTCTATGTCTGGCAGATGGAACCAATTCCTAAGGCTTTCCAAACTTTTTTGCTGAGTCCAGCTCCTGCTGTAGTTTTCCCATTTTTTTGGTTTTTCCCCTCTTCTCCATTCTCTTCTTGTTAAAAATCTTTTCTCTGCTTTCCTTTTTCTTCCAGTCTCCTGTTCCTTGTTTCTTTTTTTCCTCCCCTTTGTCTTTAATTTTTTCCTTACTGTTCTTTTATCTCTTTTCTTCTTCCCTCTCCATATCATTGTTGTTACTGTTGTTAAGTGCCATTGAGTTGACTCCAACTCATAGTGACCTTGTATAGGGTTTCTGAGGAGCAGCTGGTGAGCTTGAACCGTGAACCTTGCAGTTCAAACAGCTTTGCAATCTGGCACATTAACCCACAGTGCCACAGCGCTATCAAATCAATTCTGACTCATATAAACCCTGTATAGGTTTCGGAGTAGCAGCTGGTGGGTTTGATCCACTCATCTTTCAATTGGCAGTACAGCGTTTATCCTACAATGCCATACTCTCTCAACAGTTTTGTTTATTGTATTTTTTCTTTCTTTTAATTTTCTTATTATTCTCTTCCTCCATTTTATTTTCCTTTCCCTTTGTTCTCTTTTTAGCTACTATATTATATTTCCTTGCTATTGCCTATTGGTGTTTTCCACCTTTATTATTTTCTGTCTTGCTGTTGATTGTCTAATTATTATTATTTTTATTTTTACAAACTGTGATTTCTTCTTGTCCCACCCAATGGAAGACAGCAATAGAGCCCATACAGCCCTGTTACAGCCATAAGCCCTGTATACTTGATCAACAATAGACAGCAATCCAATCCATCCTGAACTGCACTACACAAACATCTAACAGAGAACTGTGCACACACTTCCAATCTCGCTCACACCACTCAGGAAGTAGGAGGTGAGTGCCTAAGAACACACCAATGTACGATTATAATTTAAAAACAAATGCAAAACCACCATAATGTCTTGAAGACAATAGACAGATTCAGTTCACATGAAGAAACCAGACAGAGTGGCTCAAATAAGAGTCCAAAATTCAGAGCCAGAACACATTTCTGAGGAAGAAAAGGTAGCAGAACAACCTGATAAACAAGTCAAAAGAATGATATTTAGGTATCTTTAACAGACTAAGAGAAAGATCAAGAAAGCTGTATATGAAACAAGGAGGACACAGATAAAAGCTATAGAAGAATTCATGAAAACGCTACCAGAACAAATAAACAAAAGAAATGAAAAATATAAAACAAAACTGCAGAATAAAATTCAGAAAATTAATATTAAGATTTCAGAAATGGATAATACATTGAAAAGGCAAAGAAGTAGATTTGAATCAATGCAAAGCCAAGTTAGTGAGATTGAAGACAAATCTCACATTATTCATCTGCTAGAAGAACAATCAGAAAAAAGAAGGAAAAATTCCAAAGGAAGCCTAAGATTTATGTAGGACACCATCAGGAGGAATAACTTACTAGTGATTGGAATTCCTACACAGGAAGAAAAAACAAAACAAAGAACAACAGAGAATACTGTTGAAGAGTTGTCAGAAGAAATCTTCCATAACATCATGAAAGATGAGAAGGCAAGCATTCAAAAAGCTGAATGTTGAAGAAATCTCAAACAAGATAGATCCCAAGAGAAAATCATCATGACAAATTATAATTAAAGTTATCAAAAACAAAGGTAAGGAAAGAATCCTGAAAGCAGTTCAAGGAAAAGTTACTTATAAAGGAGAACCCATAAGACTAAGCTCTGCTTTGAAAGCAGAAACCATGCAGGTAAAGAGACAATGGGATGACATATATAAAACTCTGAAATAAAAAAACATTTGCCAACCAAGAATCATATACTCAACAAAATTGTCCCGAGGGAATTAGGATATTTCCAGATAAACAGAAATTAAAATAATTTGCCAAAACCAGACCAACATTACAAATATACTAAAGGGAATTATTTGGACCAAGAGCCAATAATGACAGACAACAACCTGAGATTAACATATGTGACAACACCACCCAGAAATCAACCTAGATATAGAAATATCCAAAGTAAAAAAAACTTAGAAGAATGCAAATAGAGAATCTGAGTTATCAATTTGTAATGAAGACAACTTGAAAGCTAAAAGAGGGACTAGTCTCGAACTTTAAAATGGTGAGGAAATCAAGTGGTTTTCAAGAGAGAATAGAAAGTTTTAAATTGGGGAAAAAATAATAAATTACAAGGAAAAACTAAAATAAAATTAATAAACCTAGACAAAAAGAAAAACATGAAGGTTTAGCAAACATTAAAACAAAGCAATAAAAAATCACAAGGAAAACCACAAACAAAATGAAATCAACAAAGAAAACTGAGTAGCACAAAGACACCAGCAACACCACACACACAAAAAAAACCACACTGAAAAATGACAGCAATCAATTCATACATATCAATAATTATACTGAATGTAAACGGATTAAATGCATCAGTCCATAGATAGAAAATGGCAGAATGGACAAGCAAACAGACTCCATCAATGTGCTGTTAACAAGAGATGTCTTTTATACACAAAGACAAAAATAGTGTAAAAATCAAAGAATTGAAGAAAATATCATTCTAAGAGCAATCAAAATAGAGGAGGGGTGGCAATTTTAATTTCTGATAAAATAGAATGTAAGACAAAAACTAGCATACGAGACAAAGCAAGATATTAAAAACTGTGTATAGATTTAATTGACTAAGAGGACATAGCCATAATAAATATCATATCAGTGAAAGAGCATAAAAGTGCATAAATCAAACTCTAACAAAATTTAAGAAAGAAATAGAGAACTCTAAATTAACAATAGAAGATTTTAATACACCACTGTCGATGATGAACAGAAAAACTAGAAAGAAACTCAGCAAAAGCACAGAAAAACTAAACAGCACAATCAACCAACTTGATTTCATATGCTTATACAGAGCCCTCAAGTCAACAACTGCAAAATATACATTAAATACATTGAAATACTACAAAGCATCTTCTCAGATCACAATGCTATACAGTTAGAAATCAACAAAATGGAAGATCAAGGGGGGTGGGAATCAAACATATGGAAACTGAATAGCACACTACTTAAAAACTTTTTATTGTTGTTAAGTACTATCCAGTCAGTTCTGACTCATAGTGACCATGTGTAGGGTGTCCAAAGAGCCGCTGGTGGGTTTGAACTGCCAACCTTTTGGTGCAAACTTTCCTTGAGGTCAATTGTATTATCCTGCAATGCCACTGCTGGATTTAAAAACTACTGGGTAATAAAAAATGAATTTAGAAAATTTCTTGAATCAAACGAGAATGTAAACACAGCATACCAAAACTTTGGAATACACAAAAGCAATGCTCAGAGGGCAATTTACAGCAATAAGTGTACCTATCCACAAAGAAAAAGTAATTAAAATCAACACTTTAACAAAACATCTCCAACAATTAGAAAAATAACAGCAAAGTAAGTCTATAGACACTAGAAGAAAAAACTAAATATTAGAGCTGAAGTAAGTGAGGCAAAATGGAAATAACAATAGAAAAAAAATCATAAGTCAAGAAGTTGAGTCTTTGAAAGGATTAATAAAATTGAAAAACAACAGACAAATCTAACAAAGGAGAAGCAGCAAACAATATGAATAAGAAATGAACTGTGTAACAACCCAACAGAACCATAGAAATAAAGAAGATAATAACACTATAATGAATTGTAACAAATGAAAAACTACAAGAAATCAAGACATTTTTATAAACACATTACCTACCTAAACTAATAAGGATGAAAGTAGAAAATTTGAACAGACCTATAACAAAAGAAGAAATTGATAGGGTCATTAAAAAACATCTTGGGCCAGATGGCTTCACCAATGAATTCTACAAAGCATTCAGAGAAAATCTAATACCAATTCCAGTAAAACTATTCCAGAACACAGAAAAGGATGGAAAATTCCTCAGTTCATATTCCTGATCCGAAACCAGGTAAATACATTACTGAAAAAAGAAAATTATAGACCAATATGTTTCATGAATAAAGATACAAAAATGCTCAACAAAATCCTAACCAATAATATCTAACAACCTATCAAATATATATCATGACCAACTGTGATTAATACTAGGTATTCAAGGATCATCCAAGATGAGAAAAACAACATAAACCACCACCAAAATAAAACAACGGGAAAGAATTACATCATCATATCAATCGATGCAGAAAAGGCTTTTGGCAAAATCCAACAAAATCCTGGTTAAAAAAACCCACAACACTCAACAAAATAGGAATAGAAGGAAAATTCCTCAATATAATTAATGGAACATATACAAAACCAACATACATGCAACATTAGTCTCAATAGAGAGAAACTGAAAGCATTCCCCTTGCAAATGGTAATGAGATAAGTTTATCACCACTCCTATTCAATAGTGTGCTGAAAATCTTAATCAGAGTTATAAGGTAAGAAAGGGAAATTAGAGACATTCAAGTTGGCCAAGAAGAAATAAAACACTCTCTAGTTGCAGATGATCTTATCCTATGCATAGAAAATCCCAAAGACTTGGGAAGAAAATTATTGGAACTCATTGAAAGATCCAGCAAAGTGGCAGAGTGCAAGATAAACAAAAATCAGTTAGATTCCTTTACACTAATAAGAAGAGATCTGAGAAGGAAATTAGGAAAACA
>NW_006408570.1:8496379-8498389 GCF_000296735.1 Chrysochloris asiatica | reverse complement strand
CCGTGTAGAAAATCCACCCTCCTACAGTTAGCTGATTTTTAACAAATGATCAAAACATATTAAATTGGGGAGGAGATAGTCTCTGACAAATAGTGCTGGCAAAAGTGGATATTCATTTGCAGAGCAATGAAACAATACCCACATCTTATACTATATACAAAAATGGAGCATCTCAATAGCATCAGCCAAAAAAAAGCCCAAGGGCTGCCTCTGGAACAGATCATCAATTGCTCATGTACAAGTTCAGGCTGCAGCTGAAGAAATTTAAAATAATTCAATGAAAGTAAAAATATGACATTAAACATTTCCCACCTAAATTTAGAGACCATCTCAAGAACAGATTTGATGCATTAGATACTAATGACTGAAGACCAGAAGAGTTATGGGGAGATGTCAAGAAGATCATATATAAAGAAAGCAAAAAACTATTTAAAACACAGAAAAGAAATAAAAGGCCAAAATGAATGTCAGAAGAGACTCTAAAAGTTGCTCATGAGCATAAAGAAGCTAAAGCAACTCAAAGAAATGAGGAAGTAAAAGAGCAGGACAGAAACCTTCACAGGGCAGCTCAAGAAGACAAAGCAAATTAATTTAATAAAACTTTCAAAGATCTAAAGTTAGAAAATCAAAAGGGAAAACTCTTTAGCATTTACCAAGCTCAAAGAACTGAAGAAAAAACTCAAGCCTCAACATGCTATATTGAAGGGTTCTATGGGAAAAATACTGAATGATGCAGAAAGCATCAAAGACAATGGAAGATATACACGGAGTCACTGTACCAAAAATAGATGGTCTATGCTCATCCATTCCAAGAGGCAGCATGTGATCAAGAGCCAATGGTACTGAAGGAAGAGGTTCAAGCTGCACTGAAGGCATTGGCGAGAACAAAGACTCCAGGAATACACAGAATACAAATAGAAATCTTTCAAGAAACTGATGCAGCACTGGAGGTATTTGCGCATCTATGCCAAGAAATTTAGGAGACAGTTTTCTTGCCAAACAGTAGGAATAGATACATATTTGTGTCCATTCCAAAGAATGGTGATACAATGGAATGTGGAATTCATCCAACAATATCACTAACATTGCATGCAAGTAAAATTTTGCTGAAAATAATTTAAAAACAATTCAGCTGTGCATTAACAGGGAGCTTCCAGTAATTCAATCAGATTCAGAAGAGGACATGAAACTACGAATACCATTGCCAATGTCAGATGGATCTTGAATAAAAACAGAAAACACCAGAAAGATGTTTTCCTTGTGTTTTTGTTTTTAAGTTTTTATTAAGAATTGAGTGATAGTTTACGTGACATTTCATTCATTGCAATGACTATAAGGAGCTCTGGTAGCGTAGTAGTTACGAATAGGGCTGCGAACCACAAGGTCAGCAGTTCGAAACTACCAGTTGTTCCATGGGAGAAAGATGAGGTGTCAGCTCCCATAAAGATTGACAGCCTCGGAAACCCTGTACAGCATCGCTATGAGTTGGAACCGACTTCACAGGACACAGCCATGTTAGGGACTGCAAGCACTGAGATGCTGAGGCCCTGTGTCATGGACGAAAATCCAACAAGAAGGCCCCACTCACGATTGCTAGCCAGGGACCCTGAGGGCCAAGGAAGTGACCTCCTGACATTCCAGGTTCATATGTACCCTGAGGGCCAAGGAAGTGTCCTCCTGACGTCCCAGTTTCATTGGTTTTTGCGAACTCACTGGTGGGCTACCTCTGAATAATTTTCTTTGGTCTTATTATTCATTATATGCTTCTAACTCCAGTAAAATTGTAGCTTCTGAGAAAATGGTTTTTTATGTGCTTTTCTTAATGTCTCCACTGTTTTGGCAGTGCATAGGGTCCTGGGAACAAATCTCTCTGAGGAACAAACTCTGGCCACCTGGCAAGCATGTCCAAAATGTTCTTTATCAAATTATTCAGTTATGTTTGCTATTAACTTAATACATGAGCCCTGGATACCTATGGACAAATATTAAAACAAAAACCTCTTCTAAAGC
>NW_006408570.1:8492381-8493654 GCF_000296735.1 Chrysochloris asiatica | reverse complement strand
AAATTAAGGATGTTAGATTATTAAGACAATTTGTGATGTATATTTTAGAATTTGTTCCTGTAAATCATTGTGTCCTGTTTTGAACGATTAATCACATTTCATTTATGTACCCTGTCTTAATAATCCCCTTCTTCCTTTGTGTAAAATCACTCCCTGAAATAAAAGATGGATGCAGACTGTATCCTACATGCATTACTGCCTTCAGGGCCATGATGCCTGCAATCCAGGGTCTGCCTGCCAGTCTTGCATCCACTCTGGTCTTGGGGTGTCTCTTTGGCTCTCTCGTCTTGTCTTTGTGTATATTTTTTCTCTATCTCTTTTGCCGCCAGATCTCCCTACTTTGTGAACCAAACTTCCCTGTCGAGGCAGATCCCCGACATTCCTGGTGCCCAAAGCGGGGCACAAAGATTAAGATAAATAATTGCGCTTGGTCTGGTAAGGACCCTGTTCTGGGAAGCTGCGGTCCCCCTAGTCAAAGAATAAGGCTGGGCAGGAACAGGAAGGAATTGAAGAGGATGGGTCAGATAGAATCCAGTCCTTATTCTGTATATCTTAAAATTCTTAAGAAACTTCTGTAAGAAAAGGGAATTAATTTTGATGAAGGAAACTTGTCTGATTTTTTAAAGTTTATTCAGATGATTAGTCCCTGGTTACCCGAGAATGGAACATTAGATGAATCAGATTAGAAGAGAGTAGGGCGTGACATGAAACTTTGGCTTATAGATCAGAGAGATGACAGCGATGATCTTGTCCCTGAAAATGCTATCACTTATTGGTATATTGTTAAACAAGCTCTTGCTCATGCTGAAATTACTGATTTGCCTGATGAGTCTGAGATTGATTTTCGGGATTGCAATAAGTCTCCACTTCTCCTCGATGAAATGAAACCGAAAAAGCTTGCCTTGACACAGCCAGCCAGCCATGCATCATCATTCAACAGTATTGCTTCTATTACCTCTGGTTGTTGTTGTTGTTTTGGATGTACACAAAAACGCTCAGGAATATATAATCATTTAAACAACCAAAAGGCACATTCTGCAAGCCTGCATCCTGGCTGCCAACACACAGACTTTCTCTTTCCATGAGTCTGGAGTCCTTAGTTGCTCTACTTCTTCATATCATCATCTCTACCTCCATCTCTGGTGTCACTGTTTCTATGGATAGGGTCCCACCTTCTGCTCATGCTCTTCTCCCATGATGGTCCTAGGGTCCTCTGTTCCTAGAATGCAAGATTAACTACTCCCCCCTTTTCATTACAAAACTTCTATCTTTA
>NW_006408570.1:8490296-8491254 GCF_000296735.1 Chrysochloris asiatica | reverse complement strand
ATTTCCCATCACATCATATGCATGTGAAAGTGGACAACGAATAAAAAAGACCATAGATATTAATATATTTGAATTAAGGTGTTGGCAAAGAATATTCAAAGTACCATAGACTGCTAGAAGAACAAACAAATCTATCTTGGATAAAGTACAGGCAGAATGCTCCTTCTAAACAAGAATGTTTCTTGTTCCTAAGGAGCATCTTGAAAGATTCCATCTCTTGTTCTTTGTGCATGGTGACATTTTCAAAACGTCACCCTACTTGCTGTTTTAGAGATAAGACTGTTTCAGGCCAAGAGAGGAAGCAACAGAGCCAGCTGGAAGACAATGGCAATGATCCCCACCAGATGTGGTAGCAACAAGTATGGGGGTGGGGGGTGGGCAGCAGGAAGCTTATTGTCTTCTGAGTCCCTTATATAAGTACTATGATATTCTACTTTTTTCTGAATTCCAAATCTGAGCCCAGTATTTCCTTCCCTGTGACATAATTCTTCTCACCCTTCATTGACTCTAATATGGAAGGAAGCCCCATGACCTTTTTTTCTTTTTTCCTTTAAAAAACAAAACAAAACTTTATTGTGAATTCAATGAAAATATACAGAACAGATCACCAGTTTTGTGTTCAACAAATCATATATTTTGCTTCATTGTTGTTGTTGTTGTTAAGTGTCATTGAGTCATTTTTGACTCAGAGTGACCTTGCATAGGTTTCTAAGGTGCAGCTGGTGAATTTGAACTGCCAACCTGTGGTTCACAGTCTAATGCTGACCTTACAGCTCCATGCACCAACAGTTAACAGTATTTACCTTTATTCACTTTAACTATTGTATTCTTCATGTCTCCTGCTGCCTTCTTTCCTCTGCTAACCTCCCTCTTGTATACTGTCTGCACTGTTACCTCATGTTGGCATGCATAATTTTACCCTCTACTCTGGTAGCGTAGTGGTTACGAATCGGGCTGC
>NW_006408570.1:8481828-8489291 GCF_000296735.1 Chrysochloris asiatica | reverse complement strand
GGTGGTTCAAGCTCAGCAGCCACTCCTTGGAAATCCTATACAGGGTCACTATGGGTTGGAATCGACTCAACAATACAAAACAACAACAATTATCACCTACACAAGGAGACATGTGTAGCAGGCTGCACTGAAGTTGAATAGTAAGTACCCTAGAAGGTGTATATTCAGCACAGACTAGCACATTAAACAATTTACGATGCAATATTAAGCATTGCAAATATGAAAAACCCTTTCATGCCTCTGGCCAGCCCTGGTGGAGTCCTGGTGTAGTGCTGTGAGTTAACGCTCCAGACTGCAAAGCTGTTTGAGATGCAAGGTTGGTGGTTCAAGCTCACCAGCAGCACAGAAACCCAATACAGGGTCTCTATGGGTCGGAATAGACTCGACGGCACTTAACAACAACAACAACAATCAGCCCTTTTGCCCCGCCATGTTGCTGTGCCACCCTTGATCTCCTTGTAGCATCTCCTAGTTCTCGTATCCCTCATTCCCTCTGTCTTAGGCTGCTTACATGATAAAAGTTTCCACATTTTTTTAATGGGAGAACATTTCAACATACCTTTATTTTTGCCTCCCTCCTTCAAATTCTGACTTCATACGTCATTTTTTCACAACTAAAATACCCTATTAAAGTGTTTTGCTGAGCAAATCAATAGCAAATATGTTTTCTTACGTGGGACATCAAGATGTTTTCCTACCTCTCTGGTACTTGGTTGGATGGTTAAAAGACAAGAGCAGAGATGGGTTGGAAATAGATTCAGAGCATTCATTACGGCTTGAAGGAAGGAAAGTAATCAAAGAAGCTGAGCAAAAAGAATTCCAGCAACAATGTCATCTTGCCAATACGAATTTTGAATGTTTGCCCTCTGCTTTCACAGAGGGAACACAAAGGTCCCTGTGGCCATGAAAGTTGTAATAAACCCACCTCCCATTCTCTCCACCCACAACACCCCTTGGCCGGCTCATATATTCTAGTCACTGTAAACTCAATTCTCCAGAAAATGTCGAGAAAAACGTAATTTACTTCCTGCCTTAATTGTTTATATTCATTTCGGCTTATTACATTAAGAATCTAGGTACTCGTAAAGGTTTCAGACTCTGCTAATGACGTCACACTTCAGACATAGAGGAATGATTGAGGAAGAATTACTTTCTGATTTATGTAGCAATAAATTGAGGCATGTGCTGAGCACCAGATTTGCAAAGAATTTTGCTGCCAGACTTTATTTACAGAACGTCCTCATTTTCCAAAACACTGTCATTTCCTTTTTTTTTTTTTTCAGATGGCATCTTTTGACTAGAGCAGGTAATTTGGGGAAGATTTACACATAATGATAGCCTGGATCCTTAATTTATAAAATTGCATAGCACTTGGCTCATTAATGACGGTTGAAAATGCTAGTCTAGTAAAATCATAAGAAGAGCTTTCACCTGGTGAATTTAATTGCTGAAACCAAGTTGGACTCGTTCCCAAACATCCTCTTGAGTCAAATCCTCAATCCCAGTGCTGGGTGTTCTTCAAGAAAGATGTGTGGAAGGCGCTGCCCTGACTGAACAGACTATCCCATGTTAGGGATTTGCTGTCTTAGGGCTCTTGGAACCATTACCAACCTATTTACTCAGCTCCATTTGAACACTTGAGAAATTTCAACAAGGGTATTGACAAGATTCCAAAAGGCAATAAAGCATAAGCTTGGTTTAAAGGATTTAAGTATCTGTCAATGCCCCACTGATGACTCTAGACTTTCGTTATGAAATACATAGTAAAGTTTTGAGCTGGAAGTAAACAAAGTATTGCCAAGTAAACACTTCTTTGAAAATCAAAGATGTTATTGTGATGTTTAGTGGTTATGAACCATGGAGTTGGGTCTGACTCATAGTGACTCTGAATAAGGTTTCTGAGGTTGTAAATCTTTATGAGAGCAGAAACCTCATCTTTCTCCCAAAGAGCAGCTGGTAGATTTGAACTACTGACCTTGTGGTTAACAGCCCAGCTAAAAATTCACTATACTACCAGTACTCCCTGGGGATGTTATTAGCCATCTACATATTTGGTTTGTTTTTTTCTCAGACCTGGTTTGAGCCCTAGGGGAAGAATACCTCATATTGTGCAAAATAATTCAGGAGTAAAGTTATTCATTGATCTGAGAAGATCTATTGCTAAAACTTTTAGAAACCAGAGTTAGACTTCAGGGAATGAGAAGAGGATGTTTAACCTGGACTAGAATGAAATTTTCTCTTGATAATTGGGCATTTGTGTCTGTAAGTGTACATTTGTGTATAGCCAAGTGCTGTGTGTAAAGAATTCATAAATTACTTCCAGTAACTTCATGGTCTCCCCAACAAGCTGATCATCAAAATCACTTGAGAAACTTTTAAATATTGGTAACTGGACTACCCTAGCCTGAGGCTCAGGGACCTGTACTTGTGGAACACGTCCCCATGAAGATGACTGATATTTATCAAGGCTGGGAACCATTGTTATATCCAATCCTGACCTTACCCTGAACATCCATTTTCTGGCTGTCTTCCAATGAATACATTTCTCAAAGATTCCATTCTTCTGTTCAAGTACAGTGAAGGAGGAGAAATGCTGGCCTGCATCTGGTCCATAAAATGGGTTCTTTCTTAAAATTACCTGGGTGCTCATCTGTCCATGGGAACTATTATTTCTAGAAATTTGCAATAATGAAGGATCCAATCCTGTATTACATTGTAAACTTAAATCTCTTAAAGTCCTGATATGGCCTCATCAGAGGATGGACCCATCAATTTTACATGGCCATGTAAATAGATGTTCTTTGCCTCCTGGGGAAACTTCAACTGCAAACTGATTAGGTACTGCTGCTGTGTGGTCGAATGCTGTGCTCACAAGTCTTTTGTTTTTTACTGATTCTGAGATAAATACAGAGGAACTGACAGAGTTTGGGGCAACCCTTTGAATTACATTCAGTATGACTAATCATCCCAACATCTTGAAACAAGCCATTATTTTTATTTTCAGGTGGAGTTTGGCAAAGAACTGGTTCCTTGTTTAAATAAGAGAAAGGATTTAAAATGGACTACCTACAACTTACAGTACATGTTCTTACAAAACAATAGCTTCATGCATTAACTCTAAATAAGTTAGTCATAAATGAATCAGAAACATATGGTTGAAACTTTTTCCTAAATACGAAAGAGACTAAAAATCCAGGGGAAGCTGGAGACAAACATGAAGTAGATTTTTCAAAAGCCTAGATACCAAATAATAGTATAAAATACTTTCCTAAGACTCAAACTCTCAGACTTAATCAATTATAATTTTTAGTTTAGTTATATAAGCTGAAGATATCTAAGAAGAAATGAAAGTTTCTAAGCTGTTCTAACCAGAAGTCATTTACAAACTATAATCTACTTAGAGAAAACTAGCTAGGGACAGGTTATAAAATAGGCTAGTTACAATAAAAAAGAAATTCAAAAATGGGCGTTCAACAACTTTAAAGAAATTTTTAATAAAAAGAGAGTACTTGAAATTGAATGATAGTTGAACAAATCAAATGTTGCTGAAGAATCTCTCTCTAATTATGTCCTGATGACTTTACAATGCAGGAAAGAATGTACTGGGCTTCTGACAACTCCTCCCATTCCCAGTGGCAAAGGAAGCCTGGCCAGAAAACCACCTAGGAAGACCTGGACAACAGATGGTCCACCAAAACTGAACAATGATCTCAGTAAGTGGAACCTCAGTAACAAGATGATACATTTTGCAGCTGGATATCATAAAATGTGTATATTGATGATTCACTGGTCTGACAATTAAAACTGTTCTTTACTGAGCCACAGATTTGATGTTTATGAACGGTCAAAGCCCAACCACAACCTGGACAGAGTATGACAAGCACCTGGAGCTACTAGGAAGCCAACTGCTCCCAGTTTACTATTGTGCGGATGGCACTTTAAGTAAGTTAAACTCCTTAGTTCCCTGTTGGGTGAGGACATCATTTATTCCATCTCTCTCATTCAAGGAGTCATTATGGTTACACTTGAGCCCATTGTTGCTGCCATGGTGCCAATCCATTCTTTGCAGGGTCTTCCTAGTTTTCACTGAAAATCCACTTTAACAAGCATAATGTCCTTTTCCAGGGACTGGTCCCTGTTGATAATATGACCAACGTGTAAGAGACAAATTCTCACCATACTGGCCTTTAAGGAGCATTCTGGCTATACTTTTTCCAACACAGATATATGGGTTCTTCTGGTAACCCAACGTACTTTAAATATTCTTACTCAACACTATAACTCAAACGCATCAATTTTTCTGATCTTCCTTAGTCACTGTCCAACTTTCACATGCATGTGAGGCTATTGAAAGTACCATGGCTTCAGTCAGGCTCACTTTAGTTCTCAAACTGATATCTTTGCTTTTGGACACTTTAAAGAGGTCTTGTGCAGCAGGTTTGCCAAATGCAATAAATCATTTGCTTTCTTGACTGCTGTTTCCATGGGTGTCAATTGTGGATCCAAGTAAAATGATGTTTTTGACAGCTTTAATCTTTTATCCATTTATCATGATACTTTTTATTGGTCCAGTTTTGTGGATTTTTGTTTCTTTACATGGCAGTGAAATCCATTCTGAAGACGGAACATTTTGATCGTCATCAGTAAGTATTTTAAGTCCTCTTTGCTTCCAGCAAGCAAGGTTGTTTCATCTGCATATTGCAGTTAATGTGTTGTCCTCCAATCCTGATGCCATATTCTTCCTCATATAATCCAGTTTCTCAGATTATTTGCTCATATACAGATTGAATAAGTATGGTGAAAGAATATAACCCTGGCACACACATTTTCTGATTTTCAATCATTTGGTATCCCCTTGGTCCATTCTAACAATTGCCTCTTGGCCCAGGTACAAGTTTCTCATAAGCAAAACTAAGTGTTCTGAAATACCCATTCGTTGAAATGTTATCTATAGCTTGTCATGATCCACAAAGTCTAAACCCTTTGCATAGTTAACAAAGCACAAATAAACATCTTTATTGTATTCTCTGCTTTCAGCCAAGATCCATCTGACACCAGAGATGATATTCTTAGTTCCTCATCTTCTTCTTCAACCAGCTTGAATTTCTGGCACTTTTCTGTCAATGTACTGTTGTGGCTATTTTTGAATTATCTTTAGGAAAATTTTGCTCGCATGTTATATTAATGATATTGTTTGATGATTTCTGAATTACATTGAGTCATCTCTCTATGGAATGGGCACAAATATGGCTCTCTTCCAGTCAATTGTCCAGGTAGCTGTTTTCCAAATTTCTTGCATAGATCAGTGCCTCCAGTGCTCCATCAGTTTGTTGAAAAATTTCAAGTTGTGTTCTGTCAATTTGGGAGCTTTGGTTTTGGACAATGCCTTCAGTGCAGCTTGGACTTCATCCTTCAGTACCATTGGTTCTTGATCATGAAATCCTACCTCTTGAAATGATTGAACACTGACCATTTCTTTTTGGTAAAGTGACTTTTATACCTTCCATCTTTTGATGCTTTTTGTGTCATTCAATTCTTTGTTCATGGAATCATTAAAAATTGCAAGTTAAGGCTTGAATTTTTTCTTCAGCTCTTTCATCTTAAGAAATAGCGAGCATGTTCTTCTTTTTTGGTTTTCTAACTGTAGGGCATTGCATAGTTCACTATAGTACTTGACTTTGTCTTCTTGAGCTGCCCTTTATAATTTTCTGTTCAGTTCTTTCACCGCATCGTTTCTTCCATTTGCTTTAGCATCTATAAACTGGGAAGCAAATTTCAGAATCTCTTCTGGCATCCATTTTGGTCTTTTATTTCTTTCCTGTCTTTTTAATACCCTTTTGCTTTCTTCCTGTATGATGTCATTTCACCACTTTTCTGGCTTTCAGTCGTTAGTGTCTAATGCATCAAATCTGTTCTTCAGATGGTCAGATTCAGGTAGGATATGTTCAAGGTCATATTTTAGGTCTTGTGGATTTGTTTTAAGTTTCTTCATCTTCAGCCTGAACTTGCATATGAGCAATAGGATGCATATTGAAGGTCTATGTCCTGGTCTTCCCCTAGCCTTGTTTTCACTCATAATAATGAACTTTTCCACCATATTTTCTTACAAATGTAGTCAATTTTATTCCTGTGTATTCCATCTGTTGTTGTTATTAATAGCCATTAAGTCAGTTCTGACACATAGCGAACGTGTACAGGATTTCTCAAGAGCAACTGGTGGGTTGATCTGCTGACTTGGTGGTTCAAACGGACCTTGTGATTCAGTGCATTATTCTGCAGAGCCACACCAGGACTCCATCCTGTAAGGTCCAACTGTATGGTTATCTTTTACATTGTTTTAAAAAGGTATTTGCATTGAAAAAGTCATTGGTTTTGCAAAATTCTGTTATGTGATCTCCAGCATAATTTCTATCACCAAGGCAATATTTTCCAACTGGGATCTTCCTCTTTGTTTCCTGGCATAGTAAACCATATGATTGTCAGATTCAAAATGACCCATTTCCATTTCATGCCAGTCGTTACAGCTCACTAATGCATAGGATGTTGATCTTTATGGGTTCCATTTTAATTTCTGACATCTTCCACTTTTTTTAGATTCGTTATTCATACATTCCATGTTCTGATTATTAAGGATGTTTGAAGCTCTTTCTCCTTATTTTTATTGTGCCCCCTTAGCAGATGAAGGTCCTGAAAACTTTACTCCATTTCTATCATCCTTGTCAATACTTCTTTGAGGAGACAGCTCTTACCCAGTCATATTTTGAGTGCCTTCCAACTTGAGCACTATAACTTACAGTATTCTGTTTCTGTTCATAATGTTTTTAACTTCTCTTACTATATCTGACAATGTTCCATAGCTGTTCATTAGGTTTTCAGTTGCTAAACAATCAGAAGTTGTCAGCTTCTCCTTCCTAGTCTGTCTTAGTCTGGAAGCTCATCTGAAACCTGTCCACCATGGGTGACCCTGGTGGTATTTAAAATACTGGTAGAATACTTCCAATCATCACAGCAACACACAAGGTTCTGATTGAAGATTACTCAGCTAATATGCCAGAAGAGCCACACAACACTGTTGAAGAGTTATTCAGATAATATACCAGAAGACCCAAGTCAAGAACACATGGTCACCATTGGTCTGCTTGTGAATGGAAGAGGGGGAAAGGCAGCAATGTATGGGCTGAATTGGATGATACTCCATAGACATCAGTTGACCTGGAGATGACAGAGGAAAGAGGAAGGGCTGGTTGTATGAAAGTGTGGTGAGACCTGGGAACTCCCTAGGACAAGGACATAGCCATGGAGGGCTAGAGCTGAGAGTGAAGTGTCCAGCTGATATGAGGTAAAGGGAGATGCACAAGAATGGCCAAACGTATAGATAGAACTCATTCAACCTAGCTTCAATGGCTTGATGAGCAGAACTGGGCTAAAGGAAGATAAAAAAAAATTTTTTTAAATAAAGGAAA
>NW_006408570.1:8466936-8481443 GCF_000296735.1 Chrysochloris asiatica | reverse complement strand
GGGAGTAGTTAATCTTACAACCCAGAAACAGAGGACCCTAGGACCATCAAAGGAAGAAGAACATGAGCAGAATGTGGACCCTACCCAGAGAATCAGCAACACCAGAGATGGAGGCAGAGATGATAACATGGACAAATAGAGCAGCTGAGGACTCTAGACTCATGGAAAGAGAAAGACTGTGTGCTGGTGGCTAGGAGACAGGCTTGCAGAATGTGCCCTTGGATTGTTTAAATGATTATATATTCATGAGTTTTTCCATGTACATACCCCAACAAAACAACAACAAATGCATTTTTCATGGAAGAAAGTCTTCCTAATACGTTTTGAACACTTTAAATTAACTTGTTAGCTAGATTTATTCAGCTATACTATATAGTTTACTCTCCTTATTAAATTTTTGCCAAAAAAAAAATGTTTCTGTAAAAATAGCAATCAATACAAGACTAGCAAAGATCAGGGTAATTAAAAAAAAAAATCTAAATATCAAGAGAAAGAATTAGGGCTCAGTTAGATAACCAATGTGACAATGTGAACATAGTGGCATTTACAAAATGTTTGTGGAAAGCAAATTATTGAGGAGATGGCTAGATAGGAACCAACTGGTTAAATTTGCCTCTATCATTGTAATAAGTGTTTTTTTAATGATTGACTAAACACTCTAGTCAGTTATTTGCATGGAAAAATAAAAGGGAGGGAAAAATTAGGATGCTCAAAATTATAATGGTATTATTGAGAAGTGTTGCTTTGGGGTACCAAATTCGGCTGCACTTGAAGTAGAACATACAAGTCAAATAAGGAAGTGTATGACTTGTACTAGACTCCAGAACGATATGGAATTTTTAGATATGGATGGAGTTGACATTCATTATCACAACATTACTGTAGATAGTTTATAAGAATGACTAGAGACAATAGAATCTTTGACAAGGAAGTCCCATGAAGTGAAGTGATTTAACTTTTTTGAAAGGACCTCGGCTTCACATTTGAGATATTGAGGAGAGCACAATCAATCTGCCAGGGAGTCAAGTAGGAAGGAAATGGGAAACACCACCATAACTGCCAAAAGAACCTTAAGTCACTGATTCTGGGCCAGCCTGGTTGCTAAGGGTAAAGCTGATTTAAAAATAAATACTTGAAACCACTCAAGATAGATAATAAATTGGTAGATATAGGTAAGCAGGAAAAATGGGCTGTAACAGAGGAGGCATTCAGATTATTTTGCTAGTGGTCACTTTGCATGAAGTACAATAACACTTTGTTGTTATTGTTGTTTAGGTGCCATTGAGTTGTTTCTGACTCATAGCAACACTATGCACAACAAAACGAAATACTGTTCAATCCTGCGGCATCCTCACGATTGTCAATTCACATTGAGCTCACTGCTATGCCACTGTTTAATTCATCTCACTAAGGGTCTTCCTGTTTTTCAATGACCCTCCACTTTACCAAGCATGAAGTCTTTCTCCAGGGATTGGCCCTTCCTGTGTCTTGTAGGAGAAATGAAGTCTTGCCATCATTATTTCTAAAGAGCATCCTGACTATACTCCTGTCAAGACAGATTTGTTTGTTCTATGGCAGTCCATGGAACCTTTAGGCTTTGGGAACTCAGAGGCCTAGGAGGAAAAAAAGAATCTATCTTCAGAAAAAAAGCATGTCATATCTTGAAATTGTTGTTGTTATTAAGTTCCATCATGTCGATTCCAACCCATAACAACCCTGTACAGGGTTTCTGAGGAATGACTGGTGAGTTTGAACTGCTGACCTTATGGATCAAACCAACTTTGCAGTCCAGTGCATTAACACACAGTGCCACATCAGTATACCACATCTTAAAGTATTACTACTACTACTGCATCTTGAAGTTTTTGTTGTTGTTGTTAGGTGCCATTGAGTCGGTACCAACTCATAGCAACCCTACACACAACAGAATGAAACACTGCTCGGTCCTGGACCAACCTCACAATTGTTGCCACGCTTGAGCCCATTGATGCTGCCATTTTGCCAATCCATCCCGCTGGGGGTCTTCCTCTTTTTCTCTGACCCTCCTCCTTACCAAACAACTGGTCCTTCACCAGCAACTGGTCCCTCCTGACAAAATGTCCAAAGTATGAGAGACGAAGTTAGGCCATTCTGGCATCCAAGGAGCACTCTGGCTGCACTTCTTCCAACACAGATCTGTTGGTTCTTTGGGCAGCCCACGGGACTTTCAATATTCTCCTCCAACACCATAGCTCAAAAGCATCACTTCTTCTGCTATGTTCCTTATTCACTGTCCAGCTTTCACATGCATATGAGGTTATTGAAAATCCTATGGCTTCGGTTAGGTAGGTGTACCTTAGTCCTCAAGCTGACATCTTTGCTCTTCAACACTTAAAAAAGGTCTTGTGCAACAGATTTGCCTAATGTAATACATTGTTTGCTTTCTTGACTGCTGCTTCCATAAGTGTTGATAGTTGATCCAAGAAGAATGAAGTCCTTGACAATTTCAATCTTTTCTCCATTGATAAGAATGTTGTTTATTGGTCCAGGATTATGGTGAGGATTTTGTTTTCTTTACATTGAGATGTAATCCATACCGAAGTCTGTGTTCTTTGATTTTTTTTGTTTGTTTGTTTTGGGACTTCTGGTGTGGCGTTGCAGGTTAATGCGGTAAACTGCAACGTCGTTGTGGGCCGTTAAAGCCGGCAGTTCTAGTTCACCAGCTGCTCCTTGGAAACCCTGTACAGGGTTGCTATGAGTCAGATCCTGCTATTCACCAGTAAATATTTTAAGCCCTCTTCATGTTCAGCAAGCAAGGTTGTATCATCTGCATATTACAGATTGTTAATAAGTCTTCCTCCAATCCTGGTGCCACATTTTCCTTCATATAACCCGGCTTCTCGGATTATTTGCTCAGCATACAGGTTGAATAAGTATGGTGAAAGAATACAACCCTGTCACACACCTTTCTTAATTTTAAACCATCCAGTGTTCCCATGTTCTGTTTGAACAACTGCCTCTTGGTCCATGTACAGATTCCTCATGAGCACAATTAAGTGTTCAGGAATACTCATACTTAGCAATATTGTCCATAGCTCGTCATGATCCACACAAACGAAAGCCTGTGTATAGTCAATAAAGCACGGGCAAACAACTTTCTGATATTCTCTGCTTTCAGCCAAGATCTATCAGACATCAGTAATGATATCCCTTGTTCCATGGCCCCTTCTGAATCCAGCTTGAACCTTTGGCAGTTCTCTGTCAATGTATGCTTGCAGCCATTTCTGTATTACCTTTAGCAAAACTTTGCTCGCATGAGATAACAGAGATTGTCCGATGATTTCCGCATTCCGTTGGGTCACCTCTCTTTGGAATGGGCACAAATATGGACCTCTTCCAATCAGTTGGCCAGATAGCTGTCTTACATATTTCTTGGCACAGATGACTGAAGTAGCATCTTGAAGTAGTCGTCCTCTATTCCATGGTCAAGGATCTCGCGGCTGCAGTTCCATCTGCTAGAAACAATGTGCCAACAGCATGCAGGGCCAATAACATGCAGGGATCCCACCCAGTCCACACCCTTCCAAAGAGCACTAGAAGGCAACACTTGGAGTCCTGATGTTCTGAACTTTTTGCCAAGAGACACATTCAGATGGTAATAGTCATGGAGAATAGGAATGAACAAAGCAAAACACTCAAGGGCAGCCTGCAATAGAGCAAAGCCATAAGATTCAAGAAAAATCACCATTCTGTCCACCTGTCAGGAGAGCTCAATAAATGTTCCACCAGAGACTGAGTTACATAACAAAAACAGAGAGACTAGCTGAGGTTGGAGGTACATTTCCCTAGGCTGACCTCCAGTAAATGTTGAAAGAAGAAGCTATAAGAGAGGCATTATGTACAATGTATGTCAATTTCTATTATTTTAATAAACCTTATTGTGCAGCTGGTAGAACATAAATCTCTGGTTTATATTGGGCTATTATTTAATTAGACCAACCCTTAATGACTCATGGTATTTTGTCATTTTAATGATTCTTTATTTTTCTCACATCTAATTGGTAAATCACTGTTTATCATGGTTTATGGTCTATTTCTTTATTGAACTGTCTTCTAGCTGCTGTCCAAGGTGATGTGAACTCCAGGATATTGGCTTTTCTCAATACTCAATGGAAGTTGTCACAGAGAATTAAGTTTTTGACAAATCAACAGCCTACGCATAGTGCCTCTTCCGGAGGATAACTTCACAGAATTTGGGAACTGTGTCTGGTTTTGGCCTGAAGTCACACTGCAGCTTGAGACCCTGTCATTTACATCAAGCTGAAAAATAGACATCTTAATAAACTAGTGTTTCTTAGACTTTGATGGTATCTGTAAGCATGATGAAAAGATTTTTCACCACTAGATTTGAAATGTTTGGCATTTTTGGTTTTTTTTTCCCCTTAAATCACAGACTTCTTTTGTCTAGAACAAGTTCTGACAGTAGGAAGGAGGGAAGAAAGTTCAGATTTATTCACATGGTGTTTTCTCAGAAGAATTCTGTGTCTTTTTTTTAAAGAAGCAATTATTAGGCCATCACATTAGGCCCATATAAATGAAAAGATCAGAGTTAATTAATGCTGTCCTGAGTAAGAGAAGTGACAGATAGCAATTACATATTTTGGGTTCCTGGTGGAATTTGCCTGCTTGCTTTTTCTTTATTTCTCAAGGGAGCGAGCTACTTTAATAATATGGAAAATGCTTGATGGAGAGGGTTAAGGCCACTGAATCATAGAGTCTGATTATCTTTCCCTAGTACAGCACAGAAAAATAATGGGAATTTTCTGAATTACAAAAGCCTAGCTTCCAATTTCAATTCCACCACTGACTAACAACGAGACCTTGGCTAATTTATATAAATTATATAATGTTGTTAACCTTCTTCACAAGTTAGGCAAAGCTGTCTTTTCATGGACTAGTTGTTGTTAAGTGCTGTTGAGTCGGTTCTGACCTATAGCGACCCTGTATAGAGTTTCCAAGGAGCAGTGGTGAGCTTGAACTGACAACTTGCAATTCAAACGACTTTGCAGCCTGATGCACTAGCCCACAGTGCCACACCATGGACTAGAGCTAGTATGAAAACAAGGCAACAATGAGAATGAGACTTGAGCTGAAACAGTTTATTCAAGAGCAACAGAAGCTGTAAATTACATTTCCCGTATCACACACTACCTTAAACATCACAGAATACTTTATGCTAAATCTATACCCTTGAATGATTGAATTTATTCAGAAAAACACAATAAGAACAAATAATATAGAGATAATGAGACTAATCATGCTACTTTTTGTCAGATGGCAAAAAGTAGGAAGAAATAACTTTTTTGGTTAGAAGAACTCAACTTACTGTCTGGTTGCCATTTTTTACTGTTCAGTTGATCTTTGAGGCATCATTAGACTTAGCAGTCAATTTCATTATAAACGAAAATAATCAGCAAGTATATTAATTAGGACTCTAATGATTTGTTGATTTTAGGTTAAATGTCTGTCTTCATTAAAGTTTTTAATACTCTAAGTGAATTAATCTTTGAAATTCCATAAGTATTTAGGAGTTACGCACATTGTGCTTTTTATGACAGACCCTTAGGCTATGAGAATTTTCCTATTGTAAATATCTAAACTTGAAACAGGTTTCTTTAGATATGTTAACAAGTGCCTCATCTCCACAATGAAAATGAAAACAAAACAAACACAGTAATGTAAAGGACTGTACCATCAACACAGTCTTATGAGTATTAATTGCTCTTTGCTGTTGGTTAATGTTTTCTGAAGTTGGTCACAAATAATAGCAGTCAGTATCTGATAGTATAGTGGTTATGAGTTGGGATGTTAACCTCATGATCAGCAGTTCGAAACTACCAGTGGGCACTTGGGAGACAAAAGAGGCTTTCTGCTCTTGGAAAGATTCACAGTCTCAGAAACCCTATACAGGGTTGCTAGGAGTCAGAACTGACTCCCTGGCACACAACCACCACCAACACCATCTAAGGTATGGAGTCCTGCTGTGGTGCTGTGGGTTAATGCGCTGGACAGCAATGTCAGTTTGAACCTCAAGATCAGTGGTTCAAGCTCACCTGTTGCTCCTAGGGAACCCTATACAGGCTTGCTAGAATTCACAATGACTTGACAGCACTTAACATCAACAACAATCTAAGGTATGGTAGGCATTCATATTCACTATTCATTCTTACTCAGAGTACCAGAATGCTCAAACGTCTGACCTCACTGTAATGCGTAAGTACTGATATATCACCTTTAGAACAACAGGACATAACTCAATTCTCCACGCCTCAAGCAAGATCACCCTTTCAAATTATTTGTTTCAGAGATCCTGGTGTTGAGAATCAAATCTAGTCAACTTTGCTTAGATGCCCACTGGTCTTGTGATCCTTTCATTCTGAGCATTACAGATAGACCCAACCCATTGTGTGTAAAACCACTACCCCTTCCCTGAATCTCTGATTCAGGGGAAGCTTCTTCTATTACACCAACTGGAGAGCTCTATTAGTTTCTTGTTATAAGCTCTTTTATAGAAGTTTCTCATCATAGAATGGTCAGATATTATGGGAAGGGATTGTTGTTGTTAGGTGCCATAGAGTAGGTACCGACTCTTAGCGACCTTATGCACAGCAAAACGAAACACTGCCCGATCCTGGGCCAACCTCACTACTGTTGCCACTCTTGAGTCCATCAGTGCTGTCACTTTGGCCAATCCATCTCATTGGGGTGGTCTTCCTCTCTTTCTCTGACCCTCCACCTAACCAAACATGATATCCTTCTCCAGTGACTAGTCCGTCCTGACAATATGTCTCAAGGAGCCATCCTGGCTTCCAAGGAGCACTCTGGCTGTACTTCTTCCAAAACGGATCTATTGGTTCTTTCGGCAGCCCATGGAACTTTCAATATTCTCCTCCAACTGCATAACTCAAATGCATCAATTCTTCTATGGTCTTCCTTTTTCACTGTCCAGCTTTCACATGCATATGAGGTTACTGAAAATACCATGGCTTGGGTCAGGCGCACCTTAGTCCTCAAGCTGACATCTTTGCTCTCCAACCCTTAAAAAAGGTCTTGTGCAGCAGATGTGCCTAATGCAATACGTTGTTTGAGTTCCTGTCTGCTGCTTCTTTGAGTGTTGATTGTTGATCCAAGAAGAATGAAGTCCTTGACAACTTTAATAATTTCTCCATTGATAAGAATGTTGAGGATTTTTGTTTTCTTTATATTGAGATGCAATCCATACCGAAGGCTGTGCTCTTTGGTCTTCACCAGTAAATATTTTAAGTCCTCTTTACTTTCAGCAAGCAAGGTTGTATCATCTGTACATCGCAGCTTGTTAATGAGTCTTCATCCAATCCTGATGAGAAGGGGTAGTAGGAAGGAAATTCTACTTCATCCTACCTTCAGGATTACTGTTCTCCCTTAGACCCAGTTGAAGCTAATAATACTGGCCCTTATAGCATTTTAGTATTTTCCTTTGGTGGGGAAAGTACTAGATTGTTTTATTTCCCAGTCAAATCCCATCAACAAGCACTAGAGCATCAGACAAGTCCTAGACTCAATTCAAATTCTTTCTAATAGGTATCACTGTTGTATGTAAGCCAGGTCATCTTCCAGAGCAAATATTTTTTGAAAATTCAGAAACTCCCAGAACATCTAGAAGCAGGCAGTGCCTAACTCTAGAATAGTTAGAGTTCAGCTTAACAGATTGTTATGGCCTCATCTCAACCTATTTAGCTTCTGTTATTTTTTATTGTCAATCTTATAATCCAGAAAATGAAGTAAGCACAACCATGTAATTAATATGTGTCTTTCAAGGTATTTGATAGTTGGGTCACAACTCATCTACCCCTCTTGAACACCAACTCCTTCCTCCCTTCACCCCCTTACCACAGAGCATTCTTGTGACCCTATTTAGAGTCTCCTTCTTCTCCAATTCCTAGATAATTCATCTCCATCTTTAAGGGATGGTTCAAAGTCTGCTTTCTCTGTGAAGCTGTTATGAATTGAGTTGTGTCCCCCAGAAATATATGTGGTAAATCTCATCCCTTTACTTGTGGTCCGGAGTCCTGGTGTGTCCAGTAGGATATGCACTGAACTGTTAACTGCAAGGGAACAAGTGCTCCATGGGAACCCTATACAGGATCATGATGAGTCAGAAACAACTGGATGGCACTTAACATCAACAACAGCAACATACCTGTGTGTATGATCCCATTTGGGAATGGGTTTTCTTTGTAATATTGATGAGGCAGTATTAGTGCAAGGTGTTTTGAGTCAATATCTTTTGAGAAATAAAAAGAGCAGATTAGGCATAGAAAAGCAAGCAAGATGGGGAAGACAGATACCACCTGAAGATCACCAAGGAGTCAATGAATGAACAGAAGTGGAAGAGACAAGAATCTACGCCCAGAACCAACAAAGAGAGAGCCTTCCCCTACAGCTGACATGCTGAATTTACACTTCTAGCAACAACAGCTGTGAGAAAATAAATTTCTTTGCTAAAAGTCATCCATCCAGGTGGGATATATCTGTTATAACAATACTAAAAAACTAAAGACAGAAACTTTCTTGGATTTCTTCAATCCACACTGATTTCTCCCTTCTCTGGATTTAATATCCATCAACACTTCTAGCAGCTTATAGTTCTCTACCCACACATACATTTGTGTTCATGTTAGCTTTAGTTTTTTTTATCAAGTGTGTAAATTCACTTAAAGGAGGTACCATGTTTTATATGCATTCTTGTGTCCATGCAGTATTGGAGTATTTAGCATGATATATTTTGTTGGGCACAAAGGGACAACACATCAAATTTAATAATATCAATAATGTTGTCTATCTGGTTATTTCATTTGTTGCTACGTCTAATCTGTAGTTGTTGTTGAGTGCCATCAAGTCAGTTCTGGCCCATAGCGACCCTGCACAGGGTTTCTGAGGTGTGGCTGATGACCTTGAACCACCAACCTTGCATTTCAAAGCAACTTTGCAGTTCAGTGCATTAACCCACAGCACCATACCAGGACTCCAGAAGTGGCATATGAGTTGGTCTCTGCCCTCAAAACTGACAAATGAGATGATGGTCCCTGCCAGAATACAATATGAGTAATTTGATAAAAGGCACATGCCACAAACTCTTGGTGCAAGTGTGGGTTGCTTTGGCATCTGGGAAGCAAGTTGCATAAAATTAACTGAAGCTATCTGGACAGATTTTTAAGGACAGTGGTAAGCAAATTCTATGAGGATGGTTCAAGGAGCTTTGCCTTTCATATGAGTGAAGCTATAGAATAAGCATCCTGATGTGATGCTATAGGATAAGCACTGGACCCCAATGTCAATTTGAATCACAAGGTCGGCAGTTCAAACTCACCAGCTGCTCCTCAGAAACCATATACAGGGTCTCTATGAGTCAGAAGCAACTCGATGGCACTCAACAACAATATGCATGAAACAGGATTGATTTCTGGCCAACGTACCTCATGAACAGCTACCACTTGTCTGTTAGTGGAAGTTTGTATGTATTGTGATGCTTCATAGGTTTCAGTGGAGCTTCCAGACTAAGACAAGTTAGGAAGCCATCTATTTTCAAAAACCTGTCATTGAAAATCCTGTGGATCACAATGGTCAGATTCCATCATGCAGACATTGTGGTGAGTCAGGGATGACTTGATGGTAGTAGCTAACAACAGAAAGATTTTATAGATAAACTAGAATTTATAAAGTTGAGAAAGTTAACAAGATAGCAGGGTAGTTATATTTACACAAAAACCTGACAAAAATGTTCATAGGCGCTTTATGCATAGTATCCAAAAGCTGACTTCCGTCCAGATGTCCTGGTGAAGGGTTAAACAAACTGAAGTATATCCATACCGTGAAATACTCTTCAGCAATAGAAAGAAATGATTAGTGAAATACACAACTTGGATGAATCTCCAGAGATTTACACTGAGTGGGGGAAAAACATCAATTTCACAAAGTTAAATGTTGTATGATTCCATTTATATAATATTTCTGAAATGACACAATTTTATAAATAGATTAGTGGGACTGGGAAGGGGTTGCAGGAAGGAGGTGGGTATGGTTATAAAATGTTAATCCAAGAGATCCTTGTAGTGATTTAACTGATCAGTATCTTGACTCTAATGGTAGGCACACAACCTATACATGTGAAAAATTATATAGAAAAAATACAAGTACTAGTAAAAGTCAGGGACTGAATAAAATCTGTGGGTTGAAACTATGTCAGTATGTTAGTTGTGAGACTATTCAGTTGTTATTGTCAAGTGCCTTCAAGTTGGTTCTGACTCATAGTGACCCTGTATAGAGTTTCTGAGGCAGTAAATCTTTATGGGAGCAAAAAGCCTCATCTGTCTACTGAGAAGCAGCTGGTAGATTTGAACTGCTGATCTTGTGATTAGCAGCCCAATGTTAACCACTATGTTACCAGGGCTCCTTATTATTCAATGTTGTTGTTGGTTAAGTACTGTCAAGTCAGTTCCAACTCATAGTGACCCTGTATAGGGTGGGCTTAAGAGGAGAAGCTGGTGAGTTTGAACCACCAACTTTGCAGTTCAAATCAACCTTGTGGTCAAGTGCTTATCCGACAGCACCACACTGGTGTGTGTGTGTGTTAAGTGCCGTCAAGTCGGTTCCGACCCATAACAACCTTGTATAGGGTTTCCAAGGAGTGGTTGGTGAACTTGAACCACCGACCTTGTTGTTCAAATGACTTTGCAGTCCAGTGCATTAGCCCACAGCGCCACACCAGGACTCCAGTACCACACTGGTTGGTTGGTTGGTTATGTGTCTTGGAGTTGGTTCCGACTCATAGCAACCCTGTACAGGGTTTCTGAGGCTGAGAATCTTTGTGGGAGCAGAAAGCCTCATCTTTTCTCCCGCGGAACATCTGGTAGTTTCGAACTGCTTACTTTGAGGTTTGTAGCCCGATTTGTAACCACTACACTACCAGAGCTCCTTCCAGCACCATACTTGTTGTTGTTGTTAAGTGCTGTCGAGTCGATTCTGACCCATCTTGCCCAATGTTACCTCTGGGGAAAACTAGGTAAAAGAGTACACAGGATCTCTCTACAACTGACCATGATTTACAGTTATCTCAATGAAGAATTCAATTCAAAAAGTAGAATGGAATTTCAGATGATAGGATACAGTGTAAGCTGAGCAATGAAAACTTCTTCTTCTTGTTAACTGCCGAGAAGTTAGTTACAACCCATAGCTTTCAGGTTTCAAGAAGCAGCTGGTGAGCATGAACTGTTGACCTTGACGTTCAAACCAACGTTGCAGTCTAGCGCATTAACCCACAGCCCCACACCAGGACTTAGAGGAAAACTTAGAGCAGGTAAAAATCAAACCTCATCAGCCTTGGTTGCATAAATATTTCTTAACTCACTATGTCCCTTTGTCTCAGTTTATAAGCCAAAAATGTATGAATCAAATAGGTGGTATCCTGGGATCAGAAAGAGTAACACAAGCTATCAGTCAAAGATGGTGACTTCATTTAATCATCATACACAGATTCAGACTTGGGGAGATCACTGATGTTTCATTTAAATGGCCAGAGGAGAATATGGTGTTTTGAAACCAAAACTAGCATACTTCACCTGACAAGTAGTTCCCCCTTCTTCCAACGCCCAGCTAGATAAGCAGTTCTTGAGCTTGTTTAATAGTGTGAGATGCTACCTATATACAGGTTCATCACAGGGTACAGATTCCTGGACCTATACCTAGAGATTCACAATAAGTGGAATTGGACACAATTCTGGAATTTTTACTTTTAAAAAGCAGCTCAGATGATTCTAGTGTATCTAGAAACACAATGAAGTATGTATTAAAAATGAAAATTCCTTTCGATTACTGCTTTGGCCACATCACTCTGCTTTAACTTTATTCTGATGCCTCAATGGAATTTATAGAACGAGGCTCGGGTACTTAAAGGTCTGGGTCATGTTCCTATATGGGTGGGGGTAGTGAGAGGGGAGGAAGCTGTCAAAGTTAAAAACCTCCCTAGCTCTCTTCTTCCAATCACAACTCATCAGAGAGCATTTTGCACAGAGAGATCAAAGCCCCATGCCGAGGAGAAGTTGAAAGACTTTGCTGTTATAATTCTGGGGCAGAGGTGCTTGGATATAAATGATTCCTAACTGCGGGTTTGGGGGACCCTGCTACGTAGAAATGTAAACACAGATGTCAGGTCTTTTATCCCCACTATGTAAACATACCAGCTGCCAGGGAAAGGAGAAACCCATTGGAATTAGTTGCATTTTTTTGCCATCTAGAGCATAAAAATTGGCTTCACGCTTGAATTTCCACCAGCAACGCAAAGCACTGTTCACCAGAGTAGGATGAACAATGGAACAAAACATCTACTTGCTGGGTGGATCTTCTCTCCAGGAGAGATTGTGTTCTTGTTGTTCTTCATCACTACAATGGCTCTCAGAAGAGGAAGATGGGAAGAGGTGATTGGACCCTAACACAAATTTTCTGCATTCATGGAGAACATTCTTAAGAAACATGTGGCTAATTCGTTCCCAGGGTTCTATAAAGCAAGAGTCTAACTAAGGATTGTACCAGATTTAGGGAAGAGGGAAGAAGCAGACTGTCTCATGAGTTGCTTTGTGAGAAAAACAGAAGGGTTTTCACTGGGTGAGAGGGTTGGGGGATGGGGGGGGGGTAATTTTAATACATGAATATTTCAAGTACCACAACGAGTTTAGCTACACTCAAACCCAAACAGATCTCCTCTCACACTATTAAACAATAATAATAAATATCATGAAAGAAACCATTTCTGGGGAAAAAAATGAAATGTGCAAAAAGTATTATGGGAAATATGTTTCTAAACAAAACATTTCCATCCATGCAGAAATGTGTCTTTAATTACATCTTCAGCTAGGGTGCCGGCTTGCATATGTGTGTGAGTTTTGTGTTTTCCACAGATTCTCAGTTCTGAAAGACCTGAAGAACTGGAGTGAAAACATATAAAGAGTGTCTTCTCATTGGAACAGAAATTTTTATGTAAAGTACAGGAATAGCAAAAAAGAGGAAGACCCTCAATGAGATGAATTGACACTGTTGTTGCAACAATGGATTCAAACATAGTAATGATTCTGAAGATGGCGTAGGCCTGGGCAGACTTTCATTTTATTCTATATAGGGTTGCTCTGACTAGAAACTGACTTGACGACACCTAACAATAAAAACAACACTGTATAGTAGCAGGCCAGTGCACAGTTTTCTCCCCCACCCTCACCCTTAGTGGTAACAAAGCCTTCATTTGATGCTAACAAATGCTTCATTTTCTATAGGATTTTACTATCTAAGAGTTTATCCTTCAACTATTTGTTGTTTTGTTTTTACTCTTCTTGAAATTTTTATAAATAAGACCATATTGTAAGTGTTCTTATGAGAATTCTTTCTTTCCCTCTACATTCTTTATTCAGATTCATTCACACCGATATATGGTTATAGGTTATCTATTTTCACTGCTATATAGTATCCCATTGTGTGAATACACTATAGTTTATTCATCCATACTTCCCAGGTTTGGGCTCTTAAACAGTTCAGCTGTGAATATTTTTATGTGTATCTCCTAGTGTCCATGTTGCAGACTTTTCCGAAGAATACACCTAGAAGACAGTTTTCTCCAAATGGTTACATCATTTATATTCCTACCAGAGGTGAATGTGGATTCTCAGAGCTTTATAATCTTAATAGCACTTCATATTGCCAACAACAAAAAAATATTTGACTTGGAGAGAGGGAGCAGCTGAGGACTCTAGATTCAAGGAAAGAGAGGGACTGAGAGTTGGTGACTAGGAGGCAGACTTGCAGAATGTGCCCTTTGGTGGTTTAAATTATTATATATGCCTGAGTGTTAAAAAAAAAAAACAAAGCTAAAATGAATAGAGAGAAATATTGTTAACTGATAGTACATGGAGGGGTTTATAACCATTGTAATGAAACAAACTATATGATTTGTTGAATGTAGAACTGATGATCTGCCTAGAAAACTTTCTCTTAATTCACAATAAAAACTTAAAAAAAAAAAAAATGTTTGCTTATCAGACATGCGTAAAGAGTACTGGTAGTGTAGTGGGTTATGCACTGAGCTGCTAACCAGGCATTGAGCTGCTTTCTGGGAAATGTCTATTCATGTATTTTGCCCCTTTTGATACATGACTATTTGTCTTTTTTCTAATGACTTTTTTGTTGTTGTTCTTGTTGTCAGGTGCCACCGAGTTGGAACCGACTCATAGCAACCCCATGCACAGGAGAACGAAACAATGTCCGATCCTGGGCCAACCTCACTGCCACTGTCACACTTTAGTCCATCAATGATGCCACCTGGCCAATCCATCTCGTTAGGGGTCTTCCTCTTTTTCTCTGTCCCTCCACCTTACCCAGCATGACATCCTTCTCCAGCGACTGTTTCCTCCGGACAATATGTCCAAAGTATGAGAGATGAAGCTTAG
>NW_006408570.1:8442973-8465787 GCF_000296735.1 Chrysochloris asiatica | reverse complement strand
GCCTCACTTTCTTGAAAGATTTCAATTTTTATTCCATCAATTCCTGGTGCCTTGTTCTTTGCTAGTTCTTTCAGTGACTTTGTAGGAGTGCTTTATATTCTTCAGCTATGAATCTCTGCATAATGACATTTCTTTTAAATATCTTTTCTATGTTTGGGCCAGTCTTCACTTTTTCTTGAGATCGTTAAATGAAATTCTTTATTTTACTATATAATTGAATTCATCAAAAGTTTTCCTTATGGTTAACACATTTTTTGGTCTCCTTTTAAATGTCTTCTCTACTCCAAGATCAAAATAATATTTTCTTGAATTGTTTATTTTTTGTCATCCACAACTAAGCCATTAAGCCACCTGGACTTGATTTCTCTGATGGGACTGTATAGGTGTCCAATAGAATTTTTCCAAATGAAAAGCTAGTTGTAATTGTCCCAACAATCTTTATTAAGTAATCCATAATTATTGTATTTATTTTCAGTGCCTTCAAACTACCATATAAGTGGCAGCGTTATTATATTCTTTCCTCTTCCATGAGTCTGTGTTTATGCTCATTACTGGTTCAATGATGGAAGGAATAATGTACATATGAGGGAACTAAAAAAAAACATTTGTAGGAAAATTCTATTATCGTTTAATTCCATTTTTTAAAAGAACTTTTTGATGTCCACCCATAAATACATGTGGAGTCCTGCTATGGTGTTATAGGATTAGCACTGGACTGCGAGGTCAGTTTGAACCACAAGGTCAGCAATTCAAACTCACTAGCCCCTCCTCAGAAACCTTGTACAGGGTTGCCAGGAATCAGAACCAACACTGTGGGTTAATGTGCCAGACTGCAAAGCCGTTTGAACTGCAAGGTTGGTGGTTCAAGCTCACCATCTGTTCCTTGGAAACCCTATACAGGGTCACTAGGGGTCAGAACCGACTCAATGGCACTTAACAACAATATATGTACTGCTGCAACCACTTTTGAATTTTTTTCAGCAAAATTTTACTTGCATGTGATATTAATGATGATTTACACATCAAACATTGGTATTAGTCACCTTTTTTTTGAATGGGCACAAACCTGGATCACTTCCAATCGGTTGTCTAAGTACTGTCTATCAAATTTCTATAAATAGATGAGTTAGTGCCTTCAGTTGTTGAAACATTTAAATTGGTATTCTGCCAATTCTTGAAGCCCCTTTTTTCACCAATGCTTTCAGTGCATCTTAAACCTCTTCCCTCAATATCATCAGTTCTTGAAAGGATTGAACACCGTCCAATTATTTATTATATAATGACTCTGTATTCCTTCCATCTTCTTTGATGTTTCCTTCATTCTTCAATATTTTGCCCATTAGTTGTTGTTGTTAAGTGCCATTGAGTTGGTTCTGACCAATAATGACCCTGCATAGGTGTTTCAAAGAATGGTTGGTGAGCTTGAACTGCTGACCTTGTGGTTCAAACTGACTTTGCTGACACACCACCACACCAGGACTCCATTTTGCTCATAGAATCTTTCAATATCACAACCTGAGGCTTGAGCATTTTCTTCAGTTCTTTAAGCTTGTGAAATAATGAGCATGCTCTTCCTTTTTGGTTTCCTAACTCCAGTTGTTTGCACATTTCATTAAAATACTTTGCTTTGTCTTCTTAAGCTGCCCTTTGAAAATTTCTGTTCAGCTCTTTTCTTCATATATTCTTCTAGTTTCTGAGTTCATGACCATGCTTAACCTTGCTTAACACTCTTTAAGCTTTATTGAGCTCTTTGCTTTGTGTTGTTTCGTTTGGGATCACTTAAGCTTTGGGAATTCAGGATTCTAAGGTTTAAGGTGAAAGAATAAAACCCTGGAGCACACCTTTCCTTCTTTGAAACCAGAGAGCATTCCCTTGTTCTGTTGAAACAAGTGCCTGTTGGTCTATGTACAGGCTCCTAATAAGCACAATTAAGTGTTCCGGAATACTCATTCTCTGTTATGTTCTCCACACAATCAAAAGCCTTTGCACAATGGAGAGAAAGAGAGCAGCTGAAGACTCTAGATTCATGGAAAGAGAAAGGCTGTGTGATGGCAGACGGCTGCTGGTGGCCAGGAGGCAGGCTTGCAGAATGTGTCCTTTGGTTGTTTAAATTATTATATATTACTGAGTGTTTTTGTGTATATCCCTGCTCCCTCCACCCCACAAAAAATCCAGAGGGAATAGAAGCAAATACTGTTGAATGATGAGGCACAGAGAAGATTGTAATTGCAATGAAACAATGAGTGTAAAACTGATGTTCCCCAATGTAAACTAATCACTCGATGCACAATAAAAACACACAAAAAAAAACCAAAAAACAAACAACAAACCTTTACACAGTCAATAAAGCACAGGTAAACATCTTTCTGGTATTCTCTGCTTGCAGCCAAGATCCATCTGACATCAGCAATGATATCCCTCATGCCATATCCTTGCATGAGTCTGACTTGAACCTTTGCAAGTTCCCTGTGAATGTACTATTGTAACCATTTTTGAATTATCTTTAGCTCAATTCACCAATTCACCAATCAGGTGGCTAGGTAACTGTACTCTAAATTTCTTGGCAAAGATGAACGAGTGTCTGCAGTGCTGTATCAATTTATTGAATGATTTCAACTTGTATTCCATCAATTCCCAGACTCTTGTTTTTGCCAAAGCCTTCAGTGCACCTTGGATGTCTTCCTTCAGTATCACTGACTCTTGATCATATGCTAGCTCTTGAAATGGTTGAACATCAGCCATTTCTTTTTGATATGGTGACTCTGTTTTCCTTCCATCTTTTTTTTTTTTTTTTAATGCTTTCTGCATCATTCAATATTCTGCCCAGAGAATAGTTTGATATTTCAAGTTGAGGTTTGGCTTTTTTCTTCACTTTTCTCATCTTGAGAAACACTGAGCATGTTCTTACCTTTTGGTTTTCTAACTCCAGGTCTTTACTGATTTCATTATAACATTTGACTTCTCTCTTCTTGAGCTGCCCGTTGAAATTTTCTGTTCAGCTCTTGGACCTCCTCATTTCTTCCATTTGCTTTAGCATCTCTATGCTGGAGAGCAAGTTTCAGAGTCTGTTCTGTCATCTATTTTCATTTTTTGCTTCTTCCTTGTCTTCTTAATGGCCTTTTGCTTTCTTCCTTTATGATGTACTTGATTTCATCCCACATTTGCTGAGCAAATTATTCAAGATGCTGGATTATATGAGGGAAAATATGACATCAGAGTTGGAGGAAGACTCATTAACAACCTGAGAAATGCAGATGATATAATTTTGCTTGCTGAAAGTGAAAAGGACTTAAAACACTTAGTGATGAAGATCAAAGACCAGAGTCTTTGGTGTAGGCTGTAAACAAAACAAAAATCCTCACCACCGGACCAATAAACGGTATCAGATAAATGGAGAAACACTGAAGTTGTAAAGGACTTCATTTTGCTCAGATCAAACATCAATATTCATGGAAGCAGCAGTCAAAAAAATCAAACAATTAGCATTAGGCATATCTGCTGCACAAGACCTCTTTAAAGTGTTCAAGAGCAAAGATGTCAATTTGAGGACTAAGGTGTGCCTGACCCAAGCCATTGTATTTTTAATAACCCCATATACTTGTGAAAGCTGGACAGTGAATAAGGAAGACCATAGAATAGTTGATGCATTTGAGTTATGGTGTTGAAGGAAAATATTAAAAATACCATGGACTGCCCAATGAACAAACAAATCTGTGTTAGATGAAGTACATCCAGAATGCTCCTTAGAAGTCAGGTTAGCCAGACTTCATCTCTCATACTTTGGGCATATTATCCATGAGTCCCTGGAGAAAGACATCACATTTAGTAATGTGGAGGGTCAGTGAAAAAGAGGAAGACCCCCAATGAGATGGATTGGCACTGTGGCAGTAGCAATGGACTCAAGTGTAGTAACGATTGTGAGTTTGGTTCAAAACTGGGTAGTGTTTCTGTGCTGCTGTGTATTAGGTCGCCATGAGTTGGCACCAACTCAATGGCATATAACAACAACAACAACTTTTTAGGGACTGGTTTGAGATTATTATTTGTCAAGGGAATTGTTTTTCTCCTCCATTCTGACTAAGATTCAAAACCGGCAGTGTTTTGTTTTTTTTTAAAGGAAAGCGGAACGACTGGTGTGCCGCTGTAGCATAAGCACTGGCCTGCTAACCACAAGGTCAGTTAGCATAGGCACTCCTTGGAAACCCCATACAAAGTTGCTATGAATTGACACCAACTCCAAAACACTTAACAACAATAACAGAAAATGGAAGAAAAGGTGAGGTATGTCTCTTTCCGGTTCAGCCTTATACTATGGATACAAGCTTTTGGCATTCCAACTTAATTCTTGTGATTAACTGATTGAGCTCTCCACACTGCACAGACCTATAATGGGATGTAACCTATTTCCTGTACATTCTGAGTCTATCAAAATAAAAGACGTTAACTCTGTTCAGAAAATTCTCTTTGGGATATAGTTGATCCTAGCTCTCTGCTTATAAGTTTTTATTGTGAATTGAGTGATAGTTTACATGGGAGAACATCAGCTTTACATTCATCCTATTGGATTTCATTTTATTGCAATTATTATAATCCCCTCCATGCATCATCATTCAACAGCATTTGCTTTCATTCCCTCTGTGTTTTCGTTTTTGTTTTTGATGTACACTGAAGTATTCAGGAATATATAACCATTCAAACAACCAAAGGGTATATGTACTCTGCAAGTCTGCCCGCCATCTCTCTATGTCATCGTTTCTGCCCCCATCTCTGGCATTACTGCTTCACTGGGTAGGGTCCCGCCATCTGCTCTTCTCCCTTGCTGGTCCCAGGGTCCTCTGCTCCTGGACTGCAAGATCAACCACTCCCCTCCTTTTGTTACAAAATGCCTACCTTTACATTTGCAACAATCATAATCAGTCCTGTTGTTAACTATTCCCTACTATTGAACCATAAGAGTTTTATCCTCATCTCCTTTCACCAGGCCCTTCTAGACAGGTTAGAGAACACTCAGTGGAGATTCTACTTTCCCCTGCACTCTCTGAAACTACGCTCCCTCTTGAAAGCTTGTAAGCCAGTGATTCCGTGCCTTTGTAGCCCCTCACCCCCATTTTGGGTAGCCAATATCTAAGTTGCCCATCCCTGTGAACCCTGTGTTTTCACTTGTTTTTTGTAGTTCATTTCTTACTTACAAGACTGACACAAGTAAGAAAATACAAAAATTTACATCAGTCTAGCCAACATTTTTGGTTATTTTTGTTAATGGGTCAGTCCAGTTATCTGTCCCCACTGTTCTTTTGGAAAAGCAGGTTCATTTTTACTGGATCTGATACTGTTCACTTACATACAATTTCCTCTGAGGATCTCCCCCTCACCTTTCTCTCCTGAGTGTTTCCATAGCATTTGACACAAAACTTTATCTTCGTATTTACCACATGGCACTGTAATTTCTAGTTTCTCCATATTTCTGGTACACTCAAGTTTTGAGAAAATAGGATGCTGTCTTGCTATTCAACATCTCTTTGATGCCAATAAGAGTAGCTTCCAATACAGGAATATTTACTGAATGAATGACACATGTATGAATTAATATCCATTTTCCCCACCAACCTTGTCTTTCTTGGAATGGCCAGTGGGTATTTTCCAAAGTTTTCATATTGACTGGCTATTAGTTTTGGGATCTTTTTTCCTTAACAGGACATATGGTGGCACAACAGAAAATAAAATAAACAAATGCATGCTTAATGTATACTTTTGAAATCCACAACTTCCCCTGAAATGTAATATAATTATTTATTAAACAATTTTCAGATGGTCTTTGAAGGGGTTCATGAATATTCAAGTAATTGGTTAACTGCTAACTGACATAGTCAAATACTTTAGACAAGTCTAGAGAAAAATCAATGAGTACTCTACCTACCCTAAGCTCAGTTTTATTGGGCAATGAAGTTTCCATGAGCCATATCCCCAAATTGGAGAAGTGACTCTTCCCCATGGCCCGCAACCTACTCAGCAAATAGACATCCCCTTCAGCTGCTCCTGATAATGCTTGATGTCATTTTCTGTCCCTTCTGTGACTTGTTCCTATTCGCCTTCACCTTTAGAGATCCAGCTTCATCTCTGGTCCCCAGAGTACAAAAAGGTTGTTAGTAAAGTTCCACCCAGCCACTTCATTCATCCTCTGGTGACTGCTGTTTCCAGAGAATTAAAGACCAGAATGTCTTGATTAAACACTTAATTAGACATAATAAAAAGTATTGCCAGTTTTAAATAATTGATTCACTCATAGTTTAATATGCTAATGACAAAGCCCAGAGAAAAGGAAATGGGATAAAATTTACCCTCTGAGAAAATGGGTTAAAATTAGATTTTCACACTAAGATTTTTTTTTTCTGAGTAAATTATCAGCTACCAATAAATAGGAGCTGTCTAACTTGTAATTCATTCACTGCCTGAACCTCCTCTGGCCAAACTTTTGCAGATTAGAGCATGCAGGCCAGCTCTTTCTAGGTATTAACTATTAGAAACTGCTCTGACCATGAGATACATTGGAAAGAGCCCTACACTTTGTGACAGGCAGTCTGTGTTCAAAACATAGCAATCTGTTATCTATTGTGTCTTCAGAAAGTGTCATGATTCTTTAGCACTTCCAGATGCTCTTCTATTAAGACTGCAGCTGTGTACTACGTAAAATTTGTCTCTTATCAGCATATTTTATGATGCCTACTAAGGAACCCTCGTAGTATAGTGGATTATGAGCTGCACTGCTAACCGCAAGGTCAGCAGTTTGAATCTGCCAGCCCCTTCACAGGGAAAGATGAGGCTTTCTGCTCCCATAAAGATTTACAGCTTCAGAAACCCTATAGTCACTATGAGTCAAAACCAACTGGTGAGCACACAAACAATTCCCCCACCACGACCACCACCACTAAGTATTCAATATATGTGTATTGCATTAATGAAAAAAGTGAACTGGATCAGGTGATACCTTAAGTATCTTTCGATTCTAAAATTCCATGGATGGCTATGATATTAATATTTTTGTAACTTTTGCCCAGAATTTCCAGGTAAATGGTTTTTTGATAGACAATCAGATAATAGATGTTTTTGTCATTGAACTGATTCTGACTCACTGTAACCCACGTGTGCATAAGAGAACTGTTCCACAGGGTTTCCAGCTCAGTAGGATAAGCACTGGACTGCAAGCCACAATGATGACAGTTTGAGCCTGTCCACTGCTCCACGGGAGAAAGATGAGACTTTCTGCTTCTAAAGATTTATAGCCTGGGTAACCCTATTCAGGTTTGCTCTGAGTTGGAACCTACTTGACGGCACTTAACAACAAACAACAGCATAGGGTTTCCAAGGTTTGTGACCATTAGGAAAAGATTACCAGGTCTGTCTTCTGAGGTATCTGTGGGTAGGTTCAAACCACCAAACTTTTGGCTAGTAATGGAGTGTCTAACTGTGCCACCCAGGGACTCCAAGATAGATAGGTAGGCAGACCAACAGACTGACGGAGAATTCTGATTTAGCACCAAATGTTTGTGATAAATAACTTCTTAATTATTTCCACTGAGTTCCATCATCTGGAATTGCATAAGAGAAAACTTAAGGAGTACTCACTAAGATCACAGGGCTTATTCTTTTCCATCATCTGACATGAGAAAGATAAGAAAACAAGGAACTAAAAAATTGAAAAGATAGAGATGGGTATGTTATAAAAGGAGCTCTGGTAGTGTAGTGGTTACGAATCGAACCAGGGGCTGTGAACCACAAGGTCAACAGTTCGAAACTACCTGCTGTTCTGTGGGAGAAAGATGAGGTTTTCTGCTCCCGTAAAGATTTACAGCCTTGGAAACCCTGTACAGGGTTGCTATGAGTCGGAACTGACTCCACGGCACATAACAACAACAACAATATTATAAAAGTAGGTCTATTATTAACATAGAAGTATGTACATGAAATATTGTTAAAGTTATGGAAAATGACTGTGTTATTGGTAGGTGCTGTCAAGTCAATTTTGATTCATGGTGACTATGTACAACAGAATGAAACATTGCTGCATCCTTGTACCATCCTCATAATCCTTCCTTACTTTGAGCTCATTGTTGTAGGAACTATATCAATACAGTTTTCTGAGGGTTTAACTCACTTTCTTCTGGCACTCTACTTGTTCTATATGATGTCCTTGTTCAAGGACTGGTATCTCTTAACAACATATCCAAAGCAGCAGAGATAAATACAATGAGAATCATAATCCTAGAATAATAGTAATAACAAAAATCTTTGAGTGGATGCATAGATGAATAGAAACTACACAGGTATGGGAAGGTGAATAGGAATATAGCCATGAATATATACATTTGACCGAGAATGTTTAGACGTATGTATTTACATATTCTACAAATATATACATAAATATGGTACACAGGCAAAGTTTTGAAAACTTCTTAGCCATAACCAAACACCTGGAGGCAATGAGTTACTAGATCTGGGAACTCAGGGCCATAGTCTAAGGGAACATCCAGGTTAGTTGGTACAACATAATCTACAAAGGAAATGCTCTCCATTCTACTTTGGTGGGTAGTGACTGGGATCTAAAGGCTTGTGAATGGTCATCACAATTGAAATTATTGGTTTCTCCTTGTCCAGAGGAAAGAAGAGTACACGGAATCAAACACACAGGGAAACAGTTAGTCCAAAGAATTGACAGATAATGTGAGCTTCAGCTTCCATGACTCTGAGACAAGAAAAACTAGATGGTCCTTGGCTACCACATTGCAATAGACCTGAGACATACACTTATTGGGCTGGTGGGCAAGCGTCTTCCCCAGACCCAATGACCATTACTAGGAAAACAGAAGGCACTGATTGGTTTAAGTCAATCAAGTCCCACCTCTCACTAGGAGTGGAGTCAGCTTATAAGTCAGAATCTCTTAGGACAATAAATATCAGCTACAGATAGTTCTAACAGAGAAACCAAAAATCCACTGTCACTGAGTAGATTACGGTGCATAGAGATCCTATGGAGGGTTTCAGACACTGTAAATCTTTACAGGTGTAGACAGCTTCAGCTTTATCCCATCCTGGGAGATTTGAACTACTGACCAGGAAAGGTTAGCAGTTCAGTGCTTATCCTACAGTACCACCAGGGCTCTACAGAGAAGTGGATGCTAAAGAGAACAGTTTGTCTCAACTGTCCATGGGCTCTAGAAAATGAAGGGCAAAGAAGTCATACGTATAATTACATGATTTGGATTCTCAATGCCTTAAGTCTCTTAAACAGACCAGGTTTCAAATCCTGGCTTGTCTTTCTGTACATCATTCATTTCTTCCTCTTCTATTCTGAAGCCCCTGATCAGTTCTAGGTTACTCTACCCATGAGTTACGGCAACCCCTTCTCCTTGCTCACTTCTTATTGCCACTAAAACAACATATTGCATGTACTGTCTGTATAAAATCCTTCAGTTGTTTAAAATCTTCTGAGGAGAATCATCTTCTGTTCAATCTGGTTGCCAAGTCTTGACCTTGTTTTGAAATGCTGTCTGCTAGTGCACATTTCATTACTCATCTCACTCACTCTTTTTGTGCTACTGGTTTTACCTGGGGTGGTGCATACAGTTAATGGGCTAATCCAAAGGATGGAGGTTTGAGTCCACCCTTAAGCTTTGAAGAAAGGCCTGGTGATCTATTGCTGAAAAAGCAGCATTGAAGGTCCTATGAAGCACAGTTTTACTCTCACATACATGAGATCACCATGAGTTAGAACTGATTCAAGAGCAACTGTTTTTAATTATTGGAACATTTGTGATGTGAAAAGATTCTTTAACTTTCAATTATTCATAATAAAATAATTATAACATACCAATGTAGATAATACTCTTTGACTTCAAGACACTTTTATTCTAGTTGAAACAATAAGATACGCACATTTGAAAAAATGGCTAACAACAAAGAGCAGAGAATTTTAAGTGAGAAAATATAAACAGTCCAGACAATGGTTACTATAGGGAATTCAGATAAAGAAGAACTATATCAATGAAGGAAGAAAAGACGTTAGACCTTGGGCTTAGAGTTCTGGGTAGGGGTTTTAATAGGTAGAGAGGGGACCAGAATTGGTTAGGGCATGAACACAGAGTGCAGACAATAGCAGATATGAGCCACTTTTCATCATTAGTCTATTAAAAAGAACCATGACTGCTGACTTTAAACACGGTGAAGATGGTGGTAATGATGATGCTAATGATGGTGATAGGAGGAAGGTGTTGATATCAGTGATGCTGATACAAATGACAGTGATGGTTCTAGAAACAGTGAAATAGGCTCTACAAAAGAAGCCATTCTTTTATTGCAAGTCTGACCTTGATCTATAGTGTGCAATATTTTCTCATTTCAATCTTTTGTTCTAATAGCAATGCTTTGGTAGAATGTCTTCATCCCCCTTCCTGCCTTATTGAATTCATCGTTTTGGTGGAACAACAGTAAAGCTTGTGGCTGAAGCCAATGTGGTCTGCCTGGAGTCTTTGATTTGGTGAAGAGTATAAAGGCAAAAGACAAATACTGAATGTTTTCTCAAGAATTTGTTTTCCGTCAGTAACTGTAACTCAGATTTCACTATCACATAGTTAAGTATGGCTTTTAGACTGGTGATAATATCAGCATGACCTTGAAAACCACCACCCATCTGTCAGTTGTCATACTTTGGTGGTTTGTGTGTTGCTATGATGTTGGAGTATGTCACTGGGATGTCAAATGCCAGCAGCATCACCACTGGTAGACAGGCTTCAGGGGAGCTTCCAGACGAAGACAGATCAGGAAGAAAAGCTTGGAGATTCACTTCTGAAAATTAACCAGTGAAAACCCAATGAATCACAACAGAATACTGTCTGATAGAGTGCTGGAAGATGAGCCCCATAGATGGCAAGGCACTCAAAATACACAGAGGCTACAACAGTGAACTTGAGCCTACCAATGAGAGTGAAGTTGGCATAGGACAGGGCAATACTTTATTATGTTATACATTGGGTAGGCATGAATTGGAATTGATTGAGCAGTAACTAGCAACAACAGCAAACCTTGTCAACCTTTCAGGATCAAAGGCGCAGCATTTACCCAGAGACAAAATTCACATGGGTTGGGAAAGAAGGAGGAATGGAAACCAGAAACACAGGGAGAAAGTAGGATAGGTGGTGTGACTGGCGGGATTGCAATCATTGAGATGAAACAAAGTGTATGATTTATTCAATATAAAACTCATGGTCTGCTCTGTAAACCTTCACTCAATTCACAATAAAAAGTTAAAAATTTTTAGAAAAAGTAGTATACATATATAACCAGCGTGAAGATTAACTTGACAATGCATTTATACGTCTGAGCTCAAAAAGGCATACATACACATACATGCACACACCCTCTACACACGCTTCATGTGAAAGACCCTGCCATTTTCCTCTCAAGCTCAGGAAAATTAAAGGCACAAAGGCAAGTCTGTTCTCAGTTCCACTCGGTAGAGGCTTGAGCTCAAACGACGCCTGGAAAGCAAATGCAGTGACCTTTAAAGGAAAGGAGAAGAAGCTATTTCCAGCACATTACTAAATGCTATATTTTAAAGGTTCTAACCTTATTTGCTACAAGTATATAATATCAAGAAACCCTTGTGAGGGAAGGGTCTGCATTCATCACATGGCACAAGTCACTTACAGAAAAGATGGGGAAAGTTATTACTTTCCAACTTGCAGACACCAAAGTTCAACCCAGCTCCTTTTGTCGTTTGCTGCATTAAATAAGGTTCAGGGATCACTTTGAGAATTACAGGCTTCTTGACCTAACAAAAACAAAAGTTTTCTGCAAATAACAATGGCTATACCACCATGCAGAGCGATTTATGGCACAAGCACATATGTACCCCACTTTTTACAGTTCATGCCAGCAGGCAAAACTGACCCTTAACATGTTCATGGCATTTGCTTTATTTACTCTTCCAGTTGATTGATAGTAATCATTGATCTCTATGACCTAGCATCAAAATAAGGAACTGGTAAGAAGGACATGATTTGTTGGAAAAAGATCCTAAAATTAATTCTTTGAAACTGAAGTTGGACTCTACAGTGAAGGTCTGAAGGGTTATTTGTGAAAAGAAAATAATAATTGAGATCACATATGGATAATCTCATCAGTTGCAGGATTCATCATGGTTTGATGTTATATGTTGTTGTTGTTGTTATGTGCCGTGGAGTCGGTTCTGACTCATAGCGACCATGTACAGGATTTCTGAGGCTGTAAATCTTTATGGGAGTAGAAAGCCTCATCTTTCTCCTGCAAAACAGTTGGTAGTTTCGAACTGCTGACCCTGAGATTTGCAGCCTGATTCGTAACCACTACACTACAAGAGCTCCTTTCGATGTCATATAGATATAGATATATGGGCAGATACAGATAGAGGATAGATAAAGATATAGATCAACCTTGATAATATACATAACACCACCTTATATTTGCACACTGAATGTTAACTTTAAAAAACATCAGTACTTGGCTGCATCTTTTTTTTTTAAATTTATCTCAAGTATATTATAGTTTATAGATTGAAAGTAAAGATTTCTAAAAGGTCAGTTTCAGTGAATTCTTTCCACATCCTGATTGCATAATCCACATCCATAAAGGAATGAGTTTCCAATTACCTCATGAATATAGTATTTATTAATCAACCATGCCAATAAAGCATTGTGTGGGGGTTTACGTGGTTAGAATTGTCTCCAGTTCACCTTTATGCTAAGTAGAGCAATCAAGACAATTGTAAATAACCCTGGTTATCCAATGATTTGCTGGCCTCAGTGTGATGGTCTGACTGATTTTTTTTATTTTTAATGGTAGATTGGAGAATTCATTTCAATCTAGTTAGCATTAAATGACTTGCGGCTGTTTATTGGTTGTCCATACACAGAATCGAAAGATTGAGCCCACAAGCAGGAAACAACTATGGTCTGGGCAATAGGTGTTCTCTTAGGATTCTATCTCTGTTAGATAACAATTTTGAGAAGATTATGAACCCTAATATTTAATCAAAGCCTTGGACAGCATAAACTACTATATTTTTATGCAAATAATGTGCATGTTATACTGTTTTGCAAACCATGCAACCCCTTCCACCACCAATTTCTTATGCAAGCTACGAGAGTTATTTTCATGGGTGTATTATATGCAAAAAATACAATCATGAGAGCATCAGTTTCAGAAACAGCAATGAGAAAAAACATGAAAGGACATAAAAAAATGTCAAATGTGGCAGGAAAATTTCACCCAGAATGAATCCCATCTTATAAATAAGGGTAGGGGGACTGGAAAAGTAAACAATCAAAAATGAAATCAAAAGGACACTTAAATCTAAAGATCTTATCAATGTCTACCTGTGACTTAGGCCATCAGTGCTCTACAATGTCCTTTACTAAGTTATAAGAAACCTAAGACCTGTTGGCCTTGGAAACCCTGTACAAGGTCACTGTGAGTCGGAACCGACTCCACAGCACATAACCACCACCACCACCAAGACCTTTTGGCAGTTGTTATTGTTAAGTGCGGTCGACCCTGTATAGGGTTTCCTAGGAGCAGCTGTTGAGCTTGAACTGCCAACCTTGCAGTTCAAACTGACTTTGCAGTCCAGTGAATTAACCCACAGCGCCACATCAGGACTCCAAGTGGCAGTGACTGATGTTTAGAGGCACAATAAGTGTGTTTGGGGCTACATTTAGACTCTCTAGAATGAAACAAAATACACATTGATTTCCAGCACATAGATCGCAGTATTATAGTAAATCAAAAAATGTTTCTATAAGATAATTCCTGTAGCCTGAGACATGATGTAATAGGCCCACAGATGCTCAAGGTTGTAAAGTCCCTTACATTCTGGCTGTGTCTGGTGCACCTCAAATTATCCTGAGTTTTTCATTCTGGGCAGATTTTATGCTGCCCACACTTTTCTCTCTATCACCTTTAAAGGACATTTTATGAATAAAATGATTTCATGTAATGTAAACTTAATAAAGATACCCAAAGTGACAGCACTGAAGAAGACACTGACAAATGTCATTTCTTCCCTTGTATCCTCATATTTCTCCTCATTGAAATAGCTCATGAGTTTGCCAAGGAAGACTGGAGTGTTTTCTGTAGACGTTCAAGTTCATAAAACCCTAGTGGGAGGGTGTACCATTTTATCTACCTATGGTGCTGTGGGTTAATGCACTAGACTGCAAAGTCAGTTTGAACTTCAAGGTTGGTGGTTCAAGCTCACCAGGAGCTCCTTGGAAACCCTCTAGATGGTCACTGTGGGTCAGAACCGACACTACGGCATTTAACAGCAACAACATAAACCCATAATAACCTCATATGCATGTGAAAACTGGACAGTGAATAGGGAAGATTGTAGAATAATTGATGCTTTTGAGTTATGGTGTTGGAGGAGAATATTGAAAGGGCTGCCAAAAGGACCAATAGATCTGTTTTACAAGAAGTGCAGCCAGAATGCTCCTTGGAGGCCAAGATGACCAAACTTCGTCTCTCATACTTTGGACATATTGTGAGAAGGGAGCAGTTGCTGGAGAAGGATATCATGTTTGGTAAGGTGGAGGGTCAGAGAAAAAGAGGAAGACCCCCAATGAGATGGATTGGCCAAATGGCAGCATCGATGAACTCAAGCATGCCAATAGTAGTGAGGCTGGCCCAGGATCAGGCAATGTTTCGTTCTGCTGTGCATAAGGTCACTATGGGTCGATACCTACTCGATGGCACCTAAAAACAACAACAACATAAACCTACTAGATATTAGCATGCAGAGATATTAATCAAATACACTATTTCTGGGATTCAAATGAATCCAATGTCCATACCCCCAAACTCATGGACCAACATCATTGTATTCTACCATCCTCTATAATTGTGGCTAACTTTTATTGGGAGTCTCTGGGTGATGCAAACAGTTAATGTGCCCAGCTATTAACCAAAAGGTTGACAGTTCGAGTTCACCAAAAGGGACCTTTAAAGAAAGTCCTGGTTATCTACTTCTGAAAACAATAATCCATTAAAAATTCTATTGCCCACAGTTTTACTCTGACTGCAAGTCAAAATTAACTCATGAAAAGTACACTGGAACTTTTTTGAGTTCTTTCTAATAAACAAATCCCTGAGACCCAAAATATGACCTTGAATATATTCCACCTGAGTTTAAAGACCATCTCAAAAACAGATCTGATGCATTAGACATTAATGACCAAAGACCAGAGGAGCTGTGGGTGCCATCAAGAATATCATACAGGAAGAAAGCAAGAGGTCATTTAAAAGAAAGGAAAGGAAGAAAAGACCAAAATGGATGTCAAAAAAACTCTGAAAATTGCTCTCTAGTGTAGAGATGCTAAAGCAAGTGGAAAAAATGAGGAAGCAAAAAAGCTGACTTGAACATTTCAAAGGGCAACTCGAGAAAAAGTCAAGTATTATAATGAGATGTACAAAGACCTTGAGTTAGAAAATCAATAGGGAAGAACATGCTCAGCATTTCTCAAGCTTAAAGAACTGAAAAAACAAAAAATTCAACTCTCAACTTGTAGGATAAGCACTGGACCACAAGGTCAATTTGAACCACAAGGTAGGGGTTCAAACCCACAGGTAGCTGCTTAGAAACCCTATACAGCATTGCTATGAGTCAAAACCAACTTGATGGCACTTAACAACAAAAACAACAGACCAAAAAAAAAAATGGGTTTCTGGTGTGGTGCTTGAGTATAAACATTGGTCTGGTAACCATTAGTCACTATTCAGAAATCCTATACAGGATCGATATTAATTAGAACCAATTCCATGGCACTTAACAACAGCAACAAGAAATGGGAAACACATTGAATGATACAGAAAACATCAAAAGAAGATGAAAGAAAAAAAAAGAGTCTCTGTACCAATAAGAAATAGACAATATTCAATTATTTAAAGAGGTAGCCTATGATCAAGAACTCAGGTGTTGAAGGAAGAAGTCCAAACTGCATTGAAGCATTGATGACAAACAGGCTCCACGAAATGTTGGAATACAGATGGAAATCTTTCTACAAACTGTTGCCAGTTTGAGAACTAAAGTGCTCTTGACCTAAACCATGGTATTTTCATTAGGCTTATACGCATGTGAAAATAGAACAATGAATAAGAAAGACGATAGAAGAATCAACACATTGAGTTATGGTGTTAGAGAAAAATATTAAAGGTACCATGGACTGCCAGAAGAACAAACAAATCTGTCTTGGAAGAAATACAACAAAAATGCTCCTTAAAAGCCAAGATGGCCACACTTCATCTATCTTACTTAGGACATGTTATCAAGAGGGATCAGACCCTGGAGAAGGACATTATGCTTGGTAAAATGGAGGGACAGTGAAAAAAAAAAAGGGAGACCTCCAACAAGATGGATAGGCACAGTGGCATCAACAATCGGCTCAAGCATAGCAGCAACTGTGAGGATGGCTGAGGATGGGGTGGTGTTTCATCCTGTAGCTATGAGTCAGAACCAACCTCACGACACTTAATAACAACAACAACACTAAATAACAACAACAAACTAATGCAACACTGGAGGCACTCACTCATCTATATGAAGAAATTTGAAAGGCAGCTATCTCGCCAACTGATTGGAAGAGATCTATTTTTGTGCCCATTCAAAAGAGACAGGATCCAATGGAATTGAAATCACATGCAGGTAAAATTTTGCTGAGCATAATTAAAAATGACATCTATAGAAAACTTCCAGAAATTCAAGCTAGATTCAGAAAAGGATTTGGAGTTAGGAATGTCATTGCTGATATAAAATGGATCATTCTGGAAACAGAGAATACCAGAAAAATGTTCACTTTTGCTTTAGTATCTATGCAAAGGCTTTTGACAGTATGGTGGTGGTGGTTATGTGCCATGGTGTCAGTTCCAACTCATAGTGACCCTGTTCAGGGTTTCCGAAGCTGTAAATGTTTACAGGATCAGAAAGCCTCCTCTTTCTCCCACAGAACAGCTGGTAGTTTCGAACTGCTGACATTGTGGTTCGCAGCCCGATTCGTAACCACTATGCTACCAGAGCTCATTTTGACAGTATAGATCATAACAAACTATGGAAGGATGAGTATTAGAACACTTAAGGTGATTAAGGTGCTCATCAAAGAGACCAGAACAAGAGGATAGTAAGTGGTTAAAAATCAGGAAAGGTGTACACTAGGATTGTACCTTTTTATCATACCTATTCAATCTGTATATTAAACAAATAATCCAAGAATCTGGATTATATGAAGAAGAATGTGACATCAGAATTAGAGAAAGTCTCATTAATAATCTGTGATATGCAGATGGTCCAATTTTGCTTGCTGAAAGCGAATAGGACTTAAAATACTTACTGATGAAAACCACAGACTACAGCTTTCACTTTGGATGGCACCTTAATGTATAGGAAACAAAATCTTCACAACTGGACCAATAAATAACATCATGACAAATGGAGAAAAAATAGATGTTTTCAAAGACTTCATTTTGCTTCATTTGCCAGTAACATTAAAGTAACACCCAAGAGATCACAGTAAGACAAACGGACAGACAAGTAGTTATCTGTAAAGACTGCAGTCTTGGAACGTTGTAACTTTACTCTATCAAATAGTATTGCTATAGTCAAAATGAACTGGACAGCAATGGGGTTTATACATCATTTAAGGATTCTGACTTGCATATTCATATTCTCAAAATATTGCCGAATTAGACAGCGTGCAAACTAATATATAGTCTTACTAGTGAAGAAGCTCTGGTAGGGTAATGGTTAAGAGTCCGGCTGCTTACCTCAAGGTCAGCAGTTCAAAATTATTAGCTGTTTCATAGGAGAAAGATGAAGCTTATCTGTGCCTGTAAAGAGTTTCCTGGGAAACTCTATACAGGGTCGCTGTGAGTCGCAACCGACTCCATGGCACACCACTAGCGCTAGTTAACTAAACTGTCAAAACCCAACCTACCCACAGGTGTTTTGACTAGCTTGTATACATTTCCTCATCTTTCCCCTGCTTCCTGAAAGCACAGTAGTTACAAAAAAATCCCCAATTTTTCCCACAGCAGGGGACCTTCCAGGTCTCATTTTTTTTTTTGCTCTTCCTCCTTCAATGGTTCAGTTTGCCAGCAAATAAGAACGTCATGCTGGACTATTAATAAACACAAAAATGCCAGCAGTGTGACCAGATTGTTCAAGGACGCAGTTTGTTCCTGGACAGGGCCAGTCACCCTGAAAACAAGCTGCACAGCTGGGAAGGAGGGCAGCTTACTTAGCCCAAACCCCTCTACTGTGGCTGCCTTCCTCACAGCTGACCGCAGTCTTCACATGCGCTGAAAACCGAGAAGTGATTGATTCAATATCATGCCAGAGATTTTATGCCTAATTATTTAAATTCCCTAAGGCTAATCTTAAAGCAAACAGTGGAAAAATAATACCAATAGCTTGCAAAAGATAACTCTCACACCATCAAAAGCAAGTGTAGTATTTCACCCTGCTCCCTAGTTTAATCCCCCAGGGAGGCCTTCCCTTTCATATGTTAAAGACTTCTACCAGGAAGGAATGATGTGTTAGGTTAAAAACAGCTGGTGGGCTGTTTGATATGCTCACAGGTGAGTGCTTTTCCCTCTCCATTTTCTCACTACTGTATTGTCACTTAAAAACAAAACAAAACAAAAAACAGAAAGAAAAACAACTACACCATTCAGAAAGCACAATATAAAACTAATATGTTTGCCTTTCAATTAAAGACCTTAGGCTCTCAGCAGGAGTGTAACACCCAAGCATCAATGAGCAGATTTTTCTAAGAACTGTGAAATGCAAGAGTATGTTTTAGAAGCACACACATCTGAGCAAAGATCTGCCAATGTTGTTGTACAGTTATCTGGTTAATGAGCTTTAATGTCTCTGACAGCTAAGAATACTCTGGGCTGAAGTTCAGTCTACACAAGTTGTCACTTTGGGCTTGCCTTTTTCCAGGAAATCTTCATCCACTAAGATTGATTTGAGGTTTAACAATCAAAATGTTCATATGGCTTCAAATGTCCCTTTTGTGTTGCTGTTACTATTTAAAGTTCTTACCAATGGAACTATGAAAACAACACAACAGGTATAGTCCAAACTTCGAAAATATGTCTTTGTGAAATAAGGGAATTGATAAGTTACTTTGTGGTCATTGTTATGTGTCATTGAATCAGTTCCAACTCATAGTGACCTTGGATAGGGTTTCCAAGGAGCAGCTGGTAAGTTAGAACTACCAATATTGTGATTCAAACTGACTTTATCCAACAGCACAACACCTGATAACCTACTTTAGGGAAGATGAAAATATTGTTTATTAAAATGCTACAAGTTTCCCACTGGATGTGCAGGGAAGGTGGGCAGGGAGGGACTTGAGTGAAGGCTACCAATGAGTTATAAAAACATTATAATCTTAAAATATTATTTAATCTACATTTCATCTGCTCTGCATTTCATCACTCACTATCGAATATTGTATAAAAAGCAGAATTTTGCCCAAATGAGTATGGTTGGTGATAGTGTGCCATAGAGTCATTTCTTAGTGACCCTGTATAGGGTTTCCGAGGCTGTAAATCTTTACAGGAGCAGAAATCCTTAGAATCTGCACCTCAGAAACTGATGCAGGGTTTCTATGAGTCAGAACCAACTCCATGGCACACCACCACCACCACTGCCACCACCATGGGGTTTCAGAGGCTGTAAATCTTTATTGGAGCAGAAAGCCTCATCTTTCTCTCTTGGAGCATCTGATGGATTCAAACTGTTGACCTCGGTGTTAGCAGCCCAACTTGCAATCCACTCTGCCATCAGAACACTTATTCCTGAACCATGGTCTTCAGTAAACCTTTGCTGAATTAATACATTTGTCAAAATAAATAGGAATTATGTAGGATAAGCACTTGAACACAAGGTCAGGTTGAACGATAAGGACGGAGATCAAACTCACCAGCAACTCCTCAGAAACCCATATACAGGGTCGTTATGGGGCAGAACCAATTCAAGGGCACTTAACAACACATCTACAACAATGGTATGCATTCAATACAACAGTTTTGGAAACCTCAAGCAACAATTTCCAATTCTGTTCAGCTATTTTTGTTATTGTTGTTAAGTGCCGTCAAGTTGGTTCTGACCCATAGTGACCCTATATAGGGTTTCCAAGGAGCAGCTGGCAAGCTTGGATTGCTTACCTTGTGGATCAAACCAACTTTGCAGTCCAGCGCATTAACCCACAGTGCCTCACCAGGACTCCCTCCCTAGCTAGTATGACCCACATTTCACTGGTTGCTTCACTGGACTATGTTTTTCACTGCACAACCCCAAGAGGCACAATCCTACAATGAAGGAACAGACCACCATGGAGATTTTGCCCCGTGGAGTTAGGTGGTGTGGTAGCCCTGGTTGGTTTTACTGATTAATATCAATATCCCCAGAGAAAGTTTGTGGTCAAAGTTTACTTCTAAGTTAAAGAGAATCAGGATGAAGGGTTATTAAATGTGTTTTGAGAATTTTATATGCCACTTAAGTAACTAATTGGAGGTGCCCTAGGGTATTACAAGTCTCTCAAAAGGGGATAAAAATTCTGACTGCCCAGGCTGTCTCACTGGGGTGCTGTGGATCTCTGGCTTCTGCTTGCTCATTTGTAAGCCTAGAAGGGCTAAACCTGGTGCATGTCTGGACTCTTACACTTCTGGAATTCTATAATTTTAGAATAAAAAGAATCCTTAGAGCTCAAGCTCATGCTGTGATTATTGCCTTTGGCATCAAAGGCTAAACTCACATTATCAACAAAAATCATTGTGTCTTTTATTAAACAAATGTTTAGAAAACATCTATTATACTAGAAAGACAATAGATATGTCTAATCATTTCCACCAGTATTAACTGACAACTATTATTTAGCAGTACTGTCAGCATACAATAAGCACTTTATGCAATAGCCACTCTTTTAAGATTTTAAAAATATATTTCATAAATCCTCATGAAAATTCTATGGATCATAACAGTTCAATCTGCACCTGATTATGGGGATGACACTGGACTGGGGAGCATTTTGTTCTGTTGTGCATAAAGAGTCAGTGGTTGACTCAAAGATAGTTAACAGCAACAACAGTATTAATCCTCACAACAATCCAATGAAGTAGCACCAATAAAGAAAGTGAAAAATAGAGATGATGACCACCATCAGTAAATGGAGAAGCTAGCATTTAGAAGCTCTGTTATGCTAGGTGATAATCCTAGGAAGGATCAGCAGTTGGAAAATATAGCCTTGGTGATAGAAATGATGCTGCAGATCACATGATAGAATTTTGCAAGAACAATTACTTCTTCATTGCAAATACTGTTTTTAAACAACATAAAAGACCATTGTACACATGCATCTCATCAGAGAGAGTACACAGAAACCAAATTGACTACATCTGTGGAAAGATACACTGGAAAAGTTCTTTATCATCAACCAAAACAAAGCCAGCAGCAGACTGTGGAACAGACCATCAATTGTTCATATGCAAATTCAGGCTGAAGCTAAAGAAAATTAAAACAAGTCCACCAGAGTTAAAATATGACATTGAATATATCCCACCAGAATTTAGAGATCATCTGAAGAACAGATTGGATGCATTAGACAATAAAGACCGAAGACCAGAAGGGTTGTGGGATGACATCAAGAACATCATACATGAAGAAAGCAAAAGGTCATTGAGAAGACAAGAGACAAGGAAAAGACCAAAATGGATGTCAGAAGAGACTCTGAAAATTGTTCTCCAGTGTAGAGATGCTAAAGCAAATGGAAGAAGTGAAGAGATACAATAGCTGAACAGAAAATTTCAAAGGGCAGCTCGAGAAGACAAAGTGAAATATAATGAAATGTGCAAAGACCTGGGGTAAGAAAACCAAAAGGGAAGAACATGCTCAGCATTTCTCAAGATGAGACAACTGAAGAAAAAAATCAAACCTTGATGTATGATATTGAAGAATTCTAGGGACAAAATACTGAATGATGCAGAAAGCATCAAAAGAAGATGGAAGGAATACAGAGTCAGTGTACCCAAAAGAAATGGTCGATGTTTAGCCATTCAAGAAATAGCATATGATTAAGAGCCAATGATCCTGAAGGAAGAAGTCCAAGGTACATTGAAGTCACTGGCAAAGAACAAAGAACTGGGAATTGATGGAATACAAATTGAAATCTTTCAAAGAACTAATAAAGCACTGGAGACACTTACTCATCTATGTCAAAAAATTTGGAAGACAACTTCCTGGCCAACTGACTGGAAGAGATCTGTATTTGTGCCTAATCCCAAGAGAGGTAACCCAATGGAATGCAGAAATCATCAGACAATATCATTGATAGCCCATTGGAGCAAAGTTTTACTAAAGATAATGCAAAATATGACTGCAACCACACATTAACAGAAAACTTCCAGAGGTTCAAGCAGGATTCAGAAGAGGATGTGGAATGGGAGATATCATTGCTGACAGCAGATGGATCTTGGCCGAAAGCAGAGAATACCAGAAAGAAGTTTACCTGTGCTTTATTGACTATGCAAAGGCTTTCGATTGAGTGGATCATGACAAGCTATGAACAACACTGTGAAATATGAGTATTCCAGAACACTTAATTGTGCTCATGAGGAATCTGTACGTAGCCCAGAACATGGGAACACCGAATGGTTTACAATTAGGAAAGGCGTGCAACAGGAGTGTATTATTTCACCATAATTATTTAAACTGTATGTTGAGCAAA
>NW_006408570.1:8438021-8440448 GCF_000296735.1 Chrysochloris asiatica | reverse complement strand
GGGGCTAGTCACATCATAGCATGGATGTTGGGGAGGGCAATATACAAGGAAAGGCAGGGCAATACACAAGAAGGGGGAGTGGGTGGAAGAGCAAGGTAGATAGGGGAACCCTTACATAGGTTTGCATGGGCTAAAAGAGACAGAAGTAAATAGTAATGCGTGCTCAGCTTTGGAACAACGGGGCTCTGTGATACAGGGATCGAGGTATAGCCTGAATGGGCAAAAGAGAGGAAATAATTTAAGATGCTTGACTGTCTTATGGATATTGGTTTCCTCTGCCTACTTTTATAAAATAGACACTTGAGTGGGATAGAAAGGAATATTGGGAAACATCATTACAGAAAGCTTGTAAGCCCGTCTTCAGCCTATAACTGATTGGTATACCTAAAAGGGGTTCTAGAACTTGCCTAGTGAAATAGGCTTCTTGTGGAGCCTTTGTAGTGTATAGGACCTTAGGTGGAATTCTGAGCCCCATCCAGGACCTTCTGAGGTGGGACATTCCCACTTGAAAGGATGTGCAGACCAGCCTAGAGTAGCTAGAGGAAGAGAAGATACTTCTTGAAAGAAAGACTAGCAGGAAAAATCCAAAACAAAAATGGCAATCTCTTTGGCTATTACAAGAACAAGCAAGCTGTTTGCCATGGATCTATCAAGGTAAGCAATCAAATCTCTTCAGGACAAACCTCTCTCTAAGATTGAAACTCAAAGGGAAGACATGAGCAGGCATCTAAGCTTGTTGGTGACTGCGTTGGTCTATATGTGAGTGAAAGTGGGGGAAAGGTAGCAATGAAGATATGGGCTGAGTTTGATCATGTTCCGTAGACTCTTGTCAACCTTGAGATGAGAGAGAGAAAAGGAAGGGCTTCTTGGTCTGAAGTTTGGGGAGACTTGGGAACTTGTGAGCCCGTGGACACTGACCTAGCCATGGAGGGCTAGAGCTGAAAGTGAAGCATACAGTTGATATGAAGTGGGGGGAGACACAGATGAATGCCCAAACTTGCAGATAGTACCCAGTTGACCTGTCTTCAATGGATTGATGATCAGAACTCTACTAGAAGAAGATAAATTTGATAAAGGAAGCAAGTATAAATTGCTACAATTTGATGAACTTGACCTATACTTATGAATGTGGTGGTGGTGGTTATGTGCCATGGGGTGCTTCCGATTCATAGCGACCCTGTACTATGTAAATCTTTATGGGAGCAGAAAGCCTCATCTTTCTCCTGCAGAACAGCTGGCAGTTTTGAATTGCTGGCCCTGAAGTTCGTAACCACTACATTACCAGAGCTCCTTACTTATGGATATAGTAGTTCAAAATACCAACCAAGAGAGGAGTCTTCACATCAAGGATCAAGCCTATCCCCTCTGTATACAGAGTTGATAGGGATGGGCAACTTAGACATTGGTTACCTAAAATGGAGTGGAGAGGTATAAAGGCATGAAGTGGCTGACTTACAAGCTTTCAAGAGGGAGTTTAGTTTTAAAATATGTGGGGGAAAGTAGACTCCCCATTGAATAGTTTTCATCTTGTCTAGATGGATCTGGTGAAAGACGAATATAGGATTCATTTGATTCAATAGTAACTGTCACAACTGTAAAGGTAGAACTTGTGTAACAAAAAGGGTGGGGGGTAGTCAATCTTACATTCCATGAACAGAGAGGACCCTAGGACCATCAAGAGAGAAGAGCATGAGTGGAACATGGGACTCTAACCAGAGAAGCAGCAACTCCAGAGATGGAGGCAGAGGTGATGGTATGGAGAGATGGAGCAGCTGATAAGTCTACACTAATGGAAAGAGAAAGGCTGTGTGTTGGTGGCCAGGAGGACACTTGCAGAATGTGCCCTTGGGTTGTTTAAACGATTATACATTCCTGCATGTTTTTGTGTACATCGAAAAAATAAATAAATAAATAACAGAGGGAAAAGAAGCAAATACTGTGAGTCGATGATGCATGGAGGAGATTGTAATCATTGCAATGAAACAAAATGTGATAGGATGAGTGCAAAACCATTGTTCTCCCATGCAAACTATCACTCAATTCACAATAAAAGCTTTATTTCAAAATGTTTTTAAAAAGGAAAAGAAATCAAACAACATATTGCATTGGGTAAATCTTCCGCATAAGACCTATTTAAAGTATTGAAGAACAAAGATGTTTGAGGACTAAGGTGCACTTGATGCAAGTCATGGCATTTCATTAGCCTCATATGAATGTGAAAGTTGGACAGTAAATAAGGAAGACTGTAGAAGAATTGATGCATTTGAGTTGTAGTGTTGGAGGAGAATATAAAAGGTACCGTGGATTGCCAAAATAACAAACAGATCTGTTTTGGAAGAAGTACAGCCAGACTGCTCCTTGGAAGCCAGAATGGCTAGACTTTGTCGCTCATACTTTGGACATATTCTTCAGTGACTGGAGAAGGAT
>NW_006408570.1:8436107-8437306 GCF_000296735.1 Chrysochloris asiatica | reverse complement strand
CCTAAAGATTTACAGCCTTGGAAACCTTGTACAGGGTTACTATGAGTCAGAACTGACTCCATGGCACATAACCACCACCACTACCACCTATATATGATATTGATTTAGAAGGCGCACACTGGGAATAGATTGAGGGAATTAACTCTGAGCTAGTGAGGAAGTCCGGGTTTGGGTCACTCCACATAACTTTAATTAAGGCCCAAGTAACACTTCTGTGAACTGAGTAGAAGCAGAACCCTGATGACTCCCCTCATAGGTCTGTCCTCCTCTCTCAGAGTATAGATTCTGAATGCAGCATATTGAACCAGATGTTGAGCTCTGGAGGCCTACACAGGTGTGAACTCAGAAAGACTTGGGTTCTACTTGCAGGACTCACACCCAATTATTTTTAAGTTCACATCTGTATAGGCCTTTGAAACCTAGGATACTGTTGTCCTGCCCCTTAAGTCCCAGGAAATTGTTGCCCATCCTTTGAGATTGAGAAGGCCCAGCCTCCTGTGCCCCTTCCAACAGTTCTGATGATCTCTGAACTGCTCCAAAGATGGTCCTTGTTTCCTTCCTGTAAAATTCCAAGAGGCAGACAATATTCTTTCTGTTTGTTCTTTCTTTCTCTGTCCCTTTCCACTGTGGTAGTTGGTTAGACGTATCAGTTCACAGGCTTAATCTTTTTAACTAAAGATTGTATAGACACATACTTGGTGAAAATTCCAGGACATGTAGCCTTAGTTTGTATAAAGTTTTTCAAATCTTTAAGTTCTGTTTTCATTTTGCACAGTTCATTTTTAAGTCCATCTCTTTCTTCTTGCACTTTACTTTGAATGGTAAGGAGAAACTACGTTGCCCCTTTAAGATCTTTCTTAAGAAATCTTCCCAATCGAGTATACAGGTTCGTTCATCACTTACAAGTTCTACATTTCACCAAACATTTGAGCATAATTCAGACAAGTTATTTGCCACCACAAAGAAAGCATCTCTCTCTCCTCCACTGTCCAATCACATGTTCAACCTTCTTTTATTGCCTCACTAGAAGGATATTCAAATCCACATTTCTGGCAACATTCTTTTGCTTGTACTAAATCATATGCATTCTCTAAGATGATACTTTTTTTTTTCATGTTTTATTGTGAATTATATGATAATTTACATGAGAGAACTTTAGTTTTACATTCATTCCATCGTTTATCATCTCATTGCCATGG
>NW_006408570.1:8405425-8434952 GCF_000296735.1 Chrysochloris asiatica | reverse complement strand
TTCTTCTAGCCGCTCCAGGCTGGTTTGCTTGTCCTTTCAAGTGGGAATTTCCTATCTCTAGAGTAAGATGATACTTTCTTTGTGACTTTCCTCACTTTCTTCTGAGGTCTCACCAGAATTGCCCTGTCCATGACTCTACCAAATGTCTCTTCAAGGCAACCTAGGCTTTTTCTATTAGGTATTTTAAAACTCTTCCAGCCTCTGCCCATTACTCAATTCCAAAATCACCTCCACATTGTAGGTATTTGTTTGATACTCTACTATGCTGGTATCAAATTCTGTCTTAGTTTTATCTAGAATGCTATAAAAGAAGTACCACTTGAGTATAATACTAAAACAAAACAAAAACTGTTCACTGTTGGTATTATATACATGCACTCCAAATGCCATCAAGCTGATTCTAACTCATGATGATCCCTGTCTATCTCGAAGAACTGTGGCCTAGGATTTTCAATAGCTGAGTTTCCTGAAATGGATTGCCTGGTGTTTCCTTAGAGGCACTGCTGGATGGATTCAAGACTCCATCCTTCTGTTTAACAACCAAGCATGCTAACTATTTGCAAACCCTAAGTACTCATACTAGTTAGTATCCCCTATCATCGACTCAGTTCCAACTCATAGCAACCAAGGTTGTGAATCTTTATGGGTACAGAAAGCCTCATTTTTCTTCTGGGGAGTGGCTGGTGAGTTTAAACTGTTGATCTTGCAGTTAGCAGTGCAAGGCTTATCCTACAGCACACATCAGGTCTCTTACTAGGTAATATTAGTGTAGTGGATCAATTCTGACTCATGTTGACACTGTGTAGGGTTTCTAAGGAATAGTTGGTGGGTTTGAACCACCAATCTTGTAGTTAGCAGTCCAGTGCTTATCCTACAGAACCATGCCTGGACAGTAACGTTAGCATCACACCAGGACAATAATGTTGTTGCTAAGTGCTGTTGAGTTGATTCCGACTCATAGCAACCTTATACAGGGTTTCCAAGACTTTACATCTTCACAGGAGCAGAAAGTCTCATCTTTCTCCTGCAAAGCAGCTGGTGGTATGGAACTGAGGACATTGTGGTTCGCAGTTCAGTGCCACTTATCTTGTGGACCTGTGCTATAATATTGTTGCTGTTGTTACATGCCATCAAGCTCTTCCGACCCATAGGGACCCTATATAGGGTTTCTGAGGAGCAGCTGGTAAGGAACTGCTGACGAGTTCAACTGGCTTTGCAGTCTGGCGCATTAACCTACAGCCATACCAGGACTCCACTGTGCTGTTCATAGTATACTCCAATTAGAATGTATACCTAAAGGGAGCTAAGATGCACTTCTCTGTTTTTAGCTTCTTGTTTAGTACTTACAATATTTAATACACATTTATTGATAGATTGATTGGTAAAAAGGCAAAATCTGAGAGTAAATTCTCTGCATATGAAGTCTCTAAAGAAAAGAAGCAACAGCATATCAATGGATTACCATTTGGGCTTTTGATCATTCTATTGAGATCTGTATTATCAGATTTCTTCCATTTTATAAATCACATGAGTAATTTCAGGAAGTCTCCAGACATCCACATACAAAGTTAAAGATTTAAAGCAGATCTATGCATGAGTTTTGAAAATATCCAGACACACATATGTTCAAAACCTTTGTAAATGCTCATCTCAACACAATGAGCCAAGGGGGGCTGGCATCTCCACTCAGCCATGCACTGGGGCACATGTTCCCCTCTGTCAGGGGTCCACCATTGTGATCACAGCTTGTTAGTCCTTTCTCAAGAATGAGGCAACTCCAGAGCCCAGATGGGCAGACAGGCTGCAGAGTAAGAAGTGTTTGGGTGCAGGTGTGGGAAGAATTGGGACTAAGGGCCGTAATGGAAACAGGAAATGAGAGATAGGTCAGCGCAACTGCACAGCTGTTGAAAAATACAAATTTAGTTATATGGTATAAGTTTTTTAATGTTTTATTGTGAATTATGAGATAGTTTACATGGAAGAATATTAGCTTTATATTCATTCTATAGTATATCGTTTAATTGCCATGATTACAATCCCCTCCATGCATCATCAACCAACCAAAGGGTAGACCCTGCAAGCCTGCCCCCCAGTCATCAGCACACAGCTCCTCTCCCTTTCTGGGTCTAAAGTCTCCAGCTGCTCCGTCTCTCCATGCCATCCTCTTTGCCTCCATCTCTGGCGTCACTGCTTCTCTGGGTAGGGTCCTGCTCTCCACTCTTCTCCTTTGATGGTCCCAGGGACCTCCGCTCTGAGACTGCAAAGTCAACCACTCTCCTTCTTGCTACAAAAAGTCTACCTTTACATTTCCAACCCTCACAATCAGTCCTGAAAACAATTATTCACTATTGTATCACAAGAGACCTATCCGCATCTCCTTTCATCAGCCCCACACAGACAGATTGGATACTACTCAGTGTAGAGTCTACCTTCCTCCATGCCCTCTGGATCTAGGTTCCCTCTTGAAAAGCTTGTAAGCCAGTCACTTCTTGCCTTTGTAGCTCCTCTCATTTTGGGTAGCCAATGTCCAAGTTGCCCATCCCTGTCTACTCTGTGTATGGAGGGGTAGGAATGATCCTTGCTGTAAAGATTTGTTCCCTCTTTTGAGCTACTGCATCCATAGGTGTAATATGGTATAATTTTTAAGCTCCATAATATTTACCACCATTCAACCAACTCAGCAATAGTCTAGGCTATCACAATGAAAAATACCCTAATGTGTCTATCAGATTACTTGCCCACTATAGACAATTTCCCCCAAGTTCTTTCTGTGCTCAGATTCAACATCATGCCTCTAGATCCATCTAAAGGGACATCCCATCCAAACACTTTGATTGTAGAACCTTATTTTTTTCCTCTACTGTTTAGAGCCATTACAATGACCTTTGCAAGACCTTTGAAGACTGAATAAATATCGCTCAGAAATAAAATACAAGGAAAAATAGATTCAATGGTAATAAAAGAGCACGTTCTGTTCCTTACAATATACATAGGCATGTGTATTCATACTATGCACATATCCACAACATTCACAAGCCCACATATATGCATATATACATACATACATACATGCATGAACAGAGCCCTGGTATGGCACACTGGACTGCAAAGTCATTTGAGCCACAAGGTTGGCAATTCAAGCTCATCAGGGACTTCTTGGAAACTGTATACAGGTTCGCTATGGGTCAGAACCAACTTGAGAGCACTCAACAACAACAACAACATATATATGAACACACTTAGTACCCCTTGCTTTTTTTTGCAAATGTTTTTCAAAGCTCCACATTTCAATGTATCAGAGATGAAAAATTATGGAAGGATTTCCTAATGTTACTGAAACTCATAATGAACACAAATAGGAAAGACCACTTTACCAAATTCTTTGTTTTTTTTTAAACAGTATGTATTTTTCCTATTCACTGGATATATATGAAATTGACATGTCTTGGTAATTTTTAATTTTTTAGTATTTCCAACAAAATCTTTGCTATTTCAACTATTTTTCCATGTACAATCCAGCCACACCGACCATGCTCCCCTGATGCACAACCATTACATCTATCCATTTCCAAATCTTTTTTTTCCTTTCTCTTTCCTCTTTTTCTCCTTTTTAGGTAAGTTCCCAATGGTTTCTCCTAATGAGAAAATACGCATTGTTTCCCTTCAAGTATATGAAGAAAAGATTAAAAAAGAAAGAAAGAATTTTTTTTTCTTTTTTCTTTTTATTTCCTTCCTTGCCACCCAAATTAGCATGCGTCTGTTGTTGTTGTTAGGTGCCATCGAGTCAGTACTGCCTCATAGTGACCCTATGCACAACAGAACGAAACACTGCCTGGTCCTGGGCCAACTTCACAATTGTTGCCACACCTGGATAGTAAATAATTCTCTCTTCCCTCTCACCCCTGGTAACAAACATAGAATGTTTCTTTTAGCATGAAAACCTTTTTTTGAATTTTTATAGTTGTGGTCTCGTACAATATCTGTCCCTCTGTGACTGACTGATTTCACTCAACATAATGTCTTTCAGGTTTCTCCATTTTAGATGGTGTTTTTGCAGATTCATCATTATTCTTTAAAACTGCATTGTATACCAAAGTTTATTCAAACATTCCTCTGCTGGTGAGCATTTAGGCTGCCTTCATCCTTTTTCTATTGTGAATAACATACAAGGCACATGAGTGCACATGTATCTATTCATGTCATGGCTCTTATTTCTGAAGGATGTATACCAAGTAGAGAGATTACTTGGTCATACAGTATTTCTATTTTCAATCTTTTGAAAGTGTCTCTACTCTTAAATGTGATTATACTGAGAAAACTGTGGCTGGGTCTCTAGGTTAGAAAAGCAGCAAATTATTAATCTATCAAAACAGTTAATTCATGCTTGCTACCATGATATGGGAATCCTGGTGTGGTGCTGTGGGATAATTCACTAAACCACAAGGTCAGTTTGAACTGAAAGGTCAGCAGTTCAAACTTACCATCTGCTCTTTAGAAATCCTATACAGGGTTGCTATGAGTTGGACAACAGCACTTAGCAAAAACAACTGTGTTATTATTGACCTTACCCTTCAAGAGAACATTCAAGACGATCTGTTGATCTGATCATTTTACTTTTAAACTCTCTTCCACTCAGCATTTGGCCTCACATGAACCTTGGCATCATTTTGGCTGACCATCAAAGTCATACACAGCTAGACCTGACTCTGTGGTCTGATAGAATACCATACCAAATCCTGTTAATATTTTTTAAAAAATTATAACACTACTACACATTTAAAAATCCATTATTTTATTCTTTAACACATACCAGCATATTTAAAACTTGGAAAATAAACTACACAAAGTCTTTTCTAACTTGGCAAACTCTTCTGCTATCATTCCATTTCCAGAAAGCTTTGGGGTCTATCTACCATGTCACTTAATTATAAAACATTTTGAACTCTTCTCCCATTGTTTTGTCTCTTTTATGCCTGCATTCCCAAGTGAAGTGGACCTAGAAAGAGGAAATACTTTGGAGAAATGTTTAGAGGAAAATTTATTTCTTTGCTTGCTATTTTAAAATAAGAAGAGAAAGGAAGACAAGGCCAGCTTAGTTGAGTAGCTGCTAATACATTAACATATATCAGAATTAAATACAATGTCCCAGATTCCATCTTATCTGTCAAAAAGAAAGATGTCCCAACTAGAAAGATGATATGGACAAACTTACATAAGAGATGGTAAAGCCTGAGCCAAAAGAGAAAAATATGACACTCTGCAAGCTGGAAGGAATGAATTTAAATCCTCTAGCTCAATAGAGATTGTATCCTCATGATAAAATTACTGAACTCTTTAGAAAACCACAATGCATCAAAGAGATCTTAGAAAGAGAACAAAGGGGTTTACCTGACTATAAACTCAATAAAATGCATCAATTCAAGAATTTATTCAATAGCAAATATATCTCAGAAACTACTAGTGTCAAGAAATACCTAATTTGTGTCAGGAATTGTTTTAGGCACTAAGGGTATTTAGAACATGAGACAAAATCCACACTCTGATTGAGCTGAGATTCTAGGGCTAGAGACAGAAATTAAACAACTAATCAAATAATGGCATCTGGTGATAAATTCCAGGGAGAAAAATAGAACAGTGTAAGGAAATCATATGCAACTGTGGGGAGATATAGGTTTTCAAATTAGGTAGATGTATGGACTTTCTTGGAGTCCTGGCGTGGCATTGTGGGTTATTGTGCTGGACCGCAAGGTCAGTTTGAATTACAAAGTCATCACTTCAAGCTTACCAGCCATCCCTTGGAAACCCTATACAGGGTCATTATGAGTTGAAACCAACTCAACAGCACTTAATAACAAGAACAAGAATGGACTTTCTGAATAGGTGACATTTGAGTAGAAATTAATTGAGAGTAGAAGCAACCAAGGATCTAGAATGAAGAACATTTCAGACAAAGGAAGTAGCATGTGTAAGAGTCTTGAGGAATGAAGAAGTCTGTTGTACTCAAGACATGTAGCTCATGTAGCTGGAGCAGAGGAAGGAGATGAAGTAGGCAATCCAGGTCCAGATTATAGAGAACTTTGTGGACCATGGTAAAGATTGGATTTTGTCAAAAAGTAAATTGAGAAATACTAAAGAATTTGAGTAGAGAAATGCCATAACCAGATATGCATTTTAAGAAAACTGTTCTGGCTACTGTGAAGAAAATATATTCAAAAGAGGCCCAAGGAGGAAACTCTAAGCAAGTTCAGAGGCTATTGTCTCAGCCCAGGAGAGATTTGAAGGCAACTTGTATGGGGGTGACAGTGGTGGAGGTGATGATATTGTTTAAAGGAAGAGCAGATGGCGTATGCCAATGGACTGCTTGGAGGAAAGAAGCCAATGGTAATTTATAAGTTTTGGCTGAAGCAATTGGGTGAATGGTGGGGTCATTTACTAAAGTAACCAAGATTGGTGGAGGAGTGGAATTGTGATCATAGTGGAGAATCAAAGTTCTATAGAGATTAGGACTGCTAATGAAGTAACTGGAGTCCTAGTGTGGCACTGTGGGTTACTGGACTGGAATGCAAAGTCAGATTGAACCTCAAGGTTCGCAGTTCAAGCTCACCAGCTACTCCTTGGAAACCCTATACAGGGTCGCTATGGGTTGGAACTGACTCACCAACACTTAACAACAACAGTGAAGTAACTGGTATGGTGCTGTAAAATAAGCACTGGACTGCAAAATTGGTTTGAATTACAAGGTTGGTGGTTCAAACTCACCAGCCACTCCTTGGAAACCTTATACAGGGTCACTATGAGTCGGAACTGTCTTGATGACACTTAACAACAACAACAAAATAACTATAATTGCTAAAAAAAAAAGTCTGTGGAATTCTTGACTACATTGACAGAAATACAGTATCCAGATCAGATAACACAATAGACCCTTTTACAGTTCTGTTTGGACACATTCTAACCACACTGTTCACTCCTGCATCCCACATTTTAAGAGAGATACTGACAAAGAGAAAGGATTCCAGTAACGAGAATGAGGTTAGATGATGAAAGTTTGAGAAAACTGGGAATCAGGGAAGAGAAGAGATTTTTTGGGGACAAGTGAATGCAACACATGATAGCTGTCTTCCATATTTAAAGAAATTTAACTTATTTTCTGTGACTCCAAATGTATCTGAGTAGAAGTAGGTAGAAGATACCAGAAAGAATACTTCCTGAAAGAAGAACTTCCTGTTGATTATAGTTTCCCTGTAGTTGTTCTAGGAGAAACTGGCCAACCACTCATTAGGGAAGGTACATAGAATACTAGGTTGGACCAGATAATATCCAAATCTCTTCCATCACAACAAGTCTGTGACTCAAGACATTGACTCTTTCTAGGTAGGAACCATCTTTCTCTTCAAGTCCCCTGTAGAGTAAAGAAGTAGTAAAGTAGGGGTCTTGCTTAACAATTCAACCTTGTTAGCACTCAGGGCTAATCAACGAAACCAACATTTACTGTTATTTATTTTGATTTTTGTACAGAAGTGATGATCAGAAATCAGTTTCCTGCAATAAAAACCTGAATGTGTATCCAAGTATTAATCATAGACTAAGCACCAAGTGGAGTCCTGGTGTGGTTCTGTGGGCTAATGCGTCAGACTGCAAAGTCATTTGAACTGCAAAGTCGGTGGTTCAAGCTCACCAGCCTCTCCTTGGTAATCCTATACAGGATCGTTACGGGGCAGAATTGACTCAATGGTACTTAACAACAACAAGCATCAAGTAAAATACAGAACCCTAATAGGTCACTTGGTAAACCCCCTGTCCTCTGAAAAAGGACTAGATCAAGAGACTCCCTGAAGAAGCGGGAGGAGGATGAGCTTGCAGTGACCTTAAACAAGTTTCCTGAGCTCTCTGATCTCTTACTCCCTCTTGTGTAACACAGAAATGATCATTTGTGTTTCTAAAGATTGTTGTTAAGAATAAACTGAGATTGTCCATGTAAAGTAGCTAGTATAGCACCTAGACCTTACTGTTACCTTACCACTGTAATTGTTCACTAATGTGAAATAATTTCTAGAAGGGGGCTTCAAAAATTCGTGGTAAAATAGAATTAAAAGATAATGGAATTTTCCCACAAAATTTTTGATGCCCTCTCATATATGTTGTTTTGTCTGGCCTATGGTTTAAGAGCCTATAGGAAGAAGAAGTGAGGCCTTTCAAGGATCTTCATTTAATGTTGAGAGCACAGTGTTTAGCCTCCCAGATGGACCATCCATAAAATGAGAGACAAGGGTGACCTTTTAGATCTTTTCAGCTCTTACAGCCAAAGTTTCTCTGAGATTTACTGCCAAGGAAGATATTTAAAAAATCCAAAGTTAGGATTAATAAGAAATTTTCGTAAAACTTGTTGACTATGATTTGACTATGTAGCAATGGGAGTCCTAGTGTAGTGCTGTGGGCTAATGCATCAGACTGCAAAGTCATTTGAACTGTAAGGTCTGTGGTTCAAGCTCACCAGAGGCTCCTTAGAAACCCTATACAGTGTTGCTATGGGTCAGAATTGACTCGATGACACTTAAAAACAACAACAACATGTTAGCAATGAATAACTTTTTAAAATACTATTGTTGTTGTTGTTGTTAAGTGCTGTTGACTGTCAGACACCCTCCATACAATAGAATGAAATATTGCTTGGCCTTGCGCCATCCTCACAATTATTATTTTGAGCCCATTGGTTTTGCCACTGTGTCGATCCACCTGCTTAGGAGTCTTCTGCTCTTTCAAGAACCCACTACTTTACCAAGCATGATGTCCTTTCTTAGCACTAGTTAGAAATATTATTAAAATACAGCATTCATAATAGCAGCATAATTCATAAAATGCTTAAAAGTAATATTGGCAAGATATGCAAGGGGCCTAGATAAATAAAATTTTTAATCATCCCTGAAAAATATTAACTAATTGTTGAATAATTGGCAATAGAACATTCTCAGATGGCAAAACTAAATGTTGTAATCATATTAATTATTGGAAAATTAAGTTGTTTGTTTAGAGCATATCCAATAAAAACCCTAACAGCATGTTTTCTCTGTTTATGGTACTTAAAAAAAATGCTAAGGTCTATATGGAAGAATGAACATGTAAAAATAACTAATCACATTTTGAAAACGTAACGCAAGAAGACTTAGTACAATGAAATAGATGTTGCGTTTCACAAGATGCATGAAATAAATTCTAAATAAACCTGAGCTAAATATAAAGTCTAAGCTTCAAAATTTAGGGAAAAAATGCAGGTGAATACTGTCTCTTTTTAGTATAAACACTGGACTGCTAATGGCAAGTTGATGGTTCAAATCTACCAGGCGATCCTCAGAAACCCTGAACGGTGTCACTATGAGTCAGAGAGGACTCAATGGTACTTAGCAACAATAGTAAAGAAGGCATTGCAGGATAAGTACTGTACTGCTAACCGCAAGGTCGGCAGTTCAAACCCACCAGCCACTATCAGAAACCTATGAGTCGGAACCGACTCAATGGCACTTAACAACAGCAACAATAAAGAAGGACTTGACAAAATAACAATAACAACATGTGGAAAGATTATTTAAACATATAACATTTACATTTGCTAATTAAAATTATGAACTCAAATGCATACAAGCTAGAGGAATATTTGCAAGAATATGACAAAGATTTAATATTCTCAATATGTGAAAAGTCCATATAAGCTTATCTTAGTCCAAGTTGTCTGAAAAGCACACAGAAAAACAGAATTAAAAGTGGGAGGATTTTATTAGGAGAAATGCCTGTGTGAAAGAAAATAAGGGAATCTGGCAAGCTCCCTCCTTATTCTAAATTGATGAAGTTGTTTGGGGGAGCACTGAGACTACATAGGATAAACACTGGACTTCAAACCATAAAGTCGGCAGTTTGAGCCGCCTGCTTCTCCACGAGAGAAAGATGAGGCTTTTTGCTCCCACAAAAGATTGGTGGTTGTTGTTGTTAAGTACTTTTGAATCAGTTCTGACTCATTGACTCTGTATAGGATTTGCAAGAAGGGACTGGTGAATTTGAACCGCTGACCTTATGGTTCAAACTGGTCTTGCAGACCAGTCAGTACATATCCCACACTACCACATCAGGACTCCACAAAAGATTTAAAACCTTGGAGACCCTATACAGGGTCACTATGAGTCAAAACTGACTCCATAGCACTTAATAAGAACAATAAAAGTTATTTTAAGTTATGTTAATAAAGATGGAGCAAGACAGTTATTGTCTTTCTTGCAGTCTAAGCGTGATTCAGAAAAATCACATGGGGAGTCTTTGAGACAAAGTCAGCCAGCAAAGGAGTTCTGTGTCTTCTAACAATGAATTGAGTATATCTTTAAATCCAAGGCATATGCATCATTGATGGGGAGCAGCCCATGAGGGGCAGATCCATTAACTCATTATCCTCTAGTTGGCTCCAACTCATAGTGACCCTATTATTCTTGTTGTTAAGCGCCGTCAAGTCAGTTCTGACTCACAGTGATCCTGTGTAGCATTTGTGAGGAACAGCTGGTGGGTTTGAACTGCTGACCTTATGATTTGCAGTCCAGTGCTGACCCTACAGTGTCACAGTAGGACAGAGTAAAACTGTCCCATAGGGTTTCCAAGGCTGTAATGATTAAGGAAGCAGACGGCTACATCTTTGCCCTGTAGAACGTCTGGTAGATTCAAACTGCTGACCTTTTGTTACGTAACCAAGCACTTAACCACTGTGCCACCAGGGCCTCTAAGAGTGGCATAGCTTGATGAAAACAGGACACTGACATCACAGTGTTGCAGTTGGGCCTTAGGTCAATGATGCTCCTTTAATAGACACATTCCGGGACATACATTCTCCTGGCTGTCATAATACCATATTACATAATGTTGTTAGGTGCCATCGAGTTGGCTCTGACTCATAGTGACCTATGAATAACAGAACAGAGATGTTAGCAATGGAAGAAATATAAAACCTTCAGTTCCCTGGCAGTCACAAAAGTGCAATGAAAGATAGCCTACAGATAATTTTTTGTTGGTAAAATTATCAAGGTAATAGTTCTTTTTTTACAATGAGAATAGTCATTGCAGACGAAGAGTCCTGTTATTCATGTAAATTGGCACTACCATTCTGGAATGGACTTTGGCAAAAATATATCTTTTAAAACAACCTTGCAGTTTTAAACTAGTAATTCCAATTATTCAGGATCTGCCTTAAGGCAAAGAAATGCAAGCGAAAACCTATGCATAAAGGTGATCCTTACAGTATTTATAGTTACAGTAAAAACAAAAAACAAAAACAAAAGACGCAGAACAAAAAAAAGATTTGATCGAAAGGGAAAAAAAAATGTTGATGCATTGATTTAATGGGGTAAGATGAAACTGTCACAAATTAGATTTTAAAGAGCTTATAATGCTATAAGAAAATACAATTAAACATTAAGTTAATAAACATAACCTACATATCCATATGTTAATTTGAATTCAACTACGTAAAATATATGTACTGAGAAAATATGGAAGGAACATGTCAACATTTTAATAATGAAAATTTCTGGGGCATAGGGACCCTTTAACAATGATTATTCCGGGGGTATAAGGACATTTTGGATGGTGGCTATCTCTTCTTGTTTCTTGACTACATTTCTTCAAATGAGCATTTAGATTAGCTATTAATTTATTCTTTTTTAAAGAATGTTTTACTGTGAATTACATGTTAGTTTACATGGGACAACATTAGCTTTACATTCATCCTGCCGTATATCATTTCATTGTCATAATTACAACCCCCTCCATGTATTGTCAAACAACCATAGGGTATACTCTATAAGCCTGCCCCCAGTTGGCAGCACACAGCCCTTCTTCCTTTCTGGGTCTAGAGTCCCCAGCCTCTCCATATCTTCACATCATCATCTTTGCCTCCATCTCTGATGTCACTGTTTCTCTGAACTGGGTCCCACACTCCACTCTTCTCCTTTGATGGTCCCAGAGATCTCCGATCCTGGACTGTAAAGTCAACCATTCCCCTCCTTTTGCTACAACATGTATACCTTTACATTTCCAGCCCTCACAGTCAGTCCTGATAGCAATTATTCATTATTGTACCAGAAGAGTCCTATCCCCACCTCCTTTCATCAGCCGCACCCAGACATAATTTACTCTTAAATAACAGCTTTTCCACAGGTGGAAAAGAGCTAAGAATGAGTGGCTGGTGGGAGGTTTTAGTAACCATGATGGAACTGAGGGAATTAGAACTGTTGTCCTGGTGTGATGCCATAGGATCTTTACAAGATCGGTGGTTCAAACTCACCAATTGCTCCTTGGAAACTCTCTACAAGGTTGCTATAAATTGGAACTGACTCAACGACACTTAACAACTAAACAACATTTCTTTCAGGAGTCTCTGGACGTTGCAAGCAGTAACTAGCTAACCGAAAGGTTGGTGGCTTCGGTCCTCTCAGACATGCTTCAGAAGAAAGGCCGTGCAGCCTGTTCTATAAAAATCAGCCATTGAAGAAACTATGAAGTACATTGCTACTCTGACACACACGAGGTCACCATTAGTTAAAGTAAACTTGACTACAAGGATTTTTCTGGCATTTTCTCAATGAAGTAGGAGTAAATGTGAAAGATGAGTAAAGTAGATAATTAGAGGCACCATTGAGAGTCCTGCTGTGGTGCTGTAGGATAAGAACTGGACTGTTAACCACAAGGTTGATGGTTCAAACCCACCAGTCGCTCCTTTGAAACTCTATAGGCAATGATAACCACAAAACAACTGAAGTGTTTGGCTCAACTCCATATTATACAATCACCTCTCACTTCACATCTAATCCAATAAGAAGTGACAGTTCACTTCCTAGCATCCTAGGAAACCAAAGTGTTGTCTTGCTACAGAAAAATGCCTAAACTTCCTATGGAGATTCCAAGGCATCATTTGCTTTTCCGTCTCCTGGGACTCATGTAATTCTGTCATTCCCACCTGCTCTCCTATCCTCTTCTGCTCAGAAAAAGAGATATAGGGAGTAAGCTAGTGCTTGGTTGTTTCCTATTTTCCATTCCCTTCACTTCTAGCACCATATCCACCCACAGTCAAAGCTACAGTTCACTTTATAAGGAGATTTACAACACCAAAACCATGTCCATGGTGGAGAAACGGCATGTGCACCTGACTTAAGAGATCTTCCTCTTGCGTGGTGGGGTTTAGCAATTGCCATCATTTTAATAACCTAGCTGCCAGAGTGAGCAGGTCAAGGAAGATGTAATTTGCAAGCCAGAAAGTGGACAGTGAAAATGTTTTTCTTTCCCTCCTTTATCCAACCAAGAAGAAGATCTTTAATGACAGACAGAGGAAGTTCCTAGCAAAACATCCAGTCTAATTGTTACACAAATTGTTCAGAAGGCTTTTCCTTCTTCTGAAGTGGAAGAACCTAATTTATGTTCCATTTTGGAGAAGGAGAGTTGAAAGAGAGGAAGAAACCAACTATTCCATCAACAATAGCTTATGAACACTCTTGAAAACTCTTGTACTGTTATGGTGCTTGCTGCTATAAAACATCACTTCCAAATGCCTCCTGACCACATTACTCAATGATTTCTCACCACATCCCTCCAACCCATTCCAGTTTGTCAAGACTTCTCTCCTTTTAAGTCTTCCTCTATCCCTGAAGGGTCATTTCATTGTTTTTTAGATTTCACAAGAGTGCTTTAGTCTGTCCCATCAACCTCTCCCCTGGGAGGCAGCCAGTACATTTTAGTAGACTTCACAATTAAAAAAAACAAAACAAAAAAGGAAGTCCTTCCTAGTGCCTGTTCTGAATTTGTTTGTGTTCTATTTTGTGTGTAACCCTCCTTTGTTCTGTCCTCTGTGTCAGACAGAAAGCAATCATCCTGCCTGAAATGTATCTATAGCCAAGGCCCCATGTAAATTACAGAGAGAGATGACAAATTTCATGGCCTGGTTATGGTAAAAATGGCAAATTTCACAGTTTGTCATGGATTAATAGAAAGGGAAAACAAACACAAATGAAGTCATCCCAATTGTTAGAAATAATTCCAGAGTGACTATTTGATGAATTTAAACAATGGGATGGAACACCGACCATTCAACACACACCCCACTATTTGAAATTTAATAAAGTATCTTGTTGCTTTCTACTCAAATATACATACACATACTGAGGGTTCAAGGCAAACACACTTGCATTTCAGCCTAAGCCCACAACAATGAGTAGGCAACAAATTCCAAAAATCTGGATTTACCCTCCTTCACAAAAAAATAAAGAATCCATGAAACACTTTCATGATGAACCATGGACTATAGATTTCTAGGGTCACTGATGACATCGTGATAGATGTGGAGATTTATCTGCCGGTTTGGAAATGTTACACAGTCAGTCGATCCACCTGGAAAATGCCTTTAAGAGATTAAGAAACTGGAGACCATCTTCAGAATTCATTCTCTTTAGTTCTAGTTTCAACTTTATTCCCTTTCTTTGCTCATTCTCAGTTATTACTGCAACTTTGTGAAAAACGTGTTGACTAGGGCTTCATTTCCCAAGGAATTTTAGGACGGTCTTAGAAAAGAACCGAGTAATCCATCATCATCTTTTTAACTTCAGATTCTGCAGCCAAAGTTTTAGTTCTGGCATCCCTTCAGCTTGGGTAACTGTTTCTCCACATTGTCTGAAACCCCTCTTAAAAAGTCTTCATTGCTTTAAAGGCTGAGCAGTGTTTTTACAGTGTGTCTCATTTCTGCATTTCAACTATGATCCATGTATTCCTTGTATGTATATGTAACATTCACGATTAAGGTCGAAAGAAACAAATTCTGAGATTATAGCAGAATACCAAACAAATGGAAGATTCACTAAAACTAATATTTTCAGATTCCCTGATATTTGTTAATTCAATTAAATTGATCAATCATGTTGGATTCTTCAAAAAAAAAATAAAGGGCAAGAATGAAAATATAGATAGCAACACATATGCAAAGAAATAGATTAAGGAAGATAAAATAAGTGGTGACAAAAAATGTCTTCAAGTTCTAAATATGTAAAGACTGCCAGAACTTTAAATTCGAATAGGAACAGAACATTCCAAGGAGTTGATATCTGAGAAGTGCCATTCAGATTCCCTAACAAAGTACTGTGCTAGACTGCAAGGTTGGCAGTTCAAACTCACTAGTCACTCCTCAGAAACCCTATCCAGGGTTGCTATGAATTGGAACCAACTCAACTGCACTGAACAACAACAGCAACAAAGAAGTTATAGATCATTCTTCATCCTTGCATCTTAATGGACTAATCTATTAGGAGCCATCTTGTTTGGTTTCTTGTCAGCTTTGAATATCATGACTAACTCATCTGGAAATTAAAAATAAAACAGCAAAGGGCAGTCAAATACGGTTAACTTCTTTTTATTCTATTGGGAGATTTTCAAGTGCATGGAAGAGAAGACAAAGCAAAATGTCTTTGCTTCCCCTTCAGTCCCTTCAGTGCCTTCTTAAGGAAGATGTGTGTTTCCTAGTGTATGTCTGGACTCCTAGTGTGGTGCTGTAGAATCAACACTGGACTGAAAACTGCAAGGTCAGCAGTTCAAACTCACCAGCTGCTCCTTGGAAACCCTATACAGCATCACTATGAGTCAGAACCAACTCGATGACACTTAACAACAACAATATGCATGTCTTATCTACACACCTAGATTGTAAGTTCCTTTAGGGCAGAGTCTTGGTCTTCTTGTCCTCTATCTTGGGAGCACTAGAACAATTCAGGGCCACAGCTTCTAGCTGGCTGGAGAGACACTCTGAAGGCCCACAGCTGGGCCATCCGCTGCAAAGCTTGCCAATTTAACTGCAGGCGTTTGCAACAGGTCTTCCTAAATCATTGTTAAGGACTCAAACCTCCTATGCTCCATGGAACTTCCCCACTTAATATTCACAGCACTAACACAGGAAACAGTTTCATATGCAAATATAGCCACTCAGCTTTCTGTTCAGAGAAGTTTTGCATTAAGAAAAGACTTCTGGAACATCTGGTGTCCCATCAAGTTCCAAATATTGCCATCAATAAAGAGTGAGCTCAACTCAGAGTGTGAAGATTAAGGCTCTAGCCTCTGGCTGAGCCCGAGTACCATATTACTGATTGACTCTGAAGAGTATAGTCATTTGCTTTGACTAAGTCTATGACAAATTATAGAGGTTCTGGCAGATAAGGCAGTACTTAAATCTGAACCTGTTTTAAGGACAGAGAATCTTATATGTTTAGTTGGAAGAGGGCTCAACATAGATTACAATTCTTTACTCCCTTTTCTATTTTTCTTCATTGTTTGTCTTTTTCTGAAATATTGTCTTAATCTTCATTCTCTGAAAAGAAGGCTCTTTGATTTTCCAGTGGGACTTACCAGTGACAATCTAAAGGAAGGAATTTATTTCCAAAATTAGGGAACCAAACCCACTGCCACCAAGTCGATTTTGACTCATAGTGATCATGTATGGGGTCTCCGAGGCTATAAATCTTTACAGGAGCAGGAAGTCTTCTTTTATTCTAGCAGAGTGGCTGGTGGGTTTGAACTTCTGACCTTGCAGTTAACAGGCTAGTTTTTAACCTATAGTGTCACTGGTGGTTATGTGCTGTGGAGTTGATTCTGACTCATAGCGACCCTGTACAGGGTTTCCAAGGCTATAAATTTTTACGGGGAGCAGAAAGCCTCATCTTTCTCCTGCGGAACAGCTGGTAGTTTCTAACTGCTGACCTTGCGGTTGGCAGCCCGATACGTAACCACTACGCTACCAGAGCTCCTTAGGGTTCCTCAAACTAAGGAAATAACTAGACAATTGATACAAATTTTAAAAAATGTATGTGCTTTTAGCTACGAGTGTGTCCATCACACAGTTAACAAGGACAATAACACAAATTAAAGACTAGAGAAGCACTCAAAGTTTTGACAATAGAGTGAAAATACTATTAATGGAAATGAAAAAAAATGACAATAACTGCCTTCTTCCATTCACCAAAACAATTTCCAACAACTAAGAATCATTAGGCAAAATACATATTTCAAAATGATAGCCCTTCAATCATAGATTTTAACTTTACTGTGCATGCATCATATTTACAGGTAAAGAAAGAGATGCCATGGGCAAAATTGCCAAAGAGCACCCCAGTCTTTCTCAGAACTGCCTTTATGAATCTCATGATGCAGATATTTAAACTGAATAAAGAAAGGGGGTAGGGATCAGTAAGTAATACAGGAAGACCTGAGCCTAAAGAAAAAGACATACTCACAAAGTAATCACATTCTTTTATATTTTCTTCTAGGGCACAAGAAGAAAATCAAAGCCTTACCACTTAGTTGAGACAAAGTCTGATAGCTTGAGACCTTCTGCAAAGTGCCTGTGTTCTGGCCCTGAATATATTATATGCATGTTACAACAAGGGAAGAGACAGAATTTTACTGAACCCACCCACAGATCTTCATCATTTGAATAACTCCAATTATAAGAGGTTCTGAAATGAATTAAAATGTAATTCTATTCAGTTTGTTGTTGCTGAGTGCTATCGAGTCGATTCTGACTCAGAGCGACCTTGTAGAGGGTTCCCGAGGAGCGGCTGGTGAATTTGAACTGTCGACCTTTTGGTTCAAACTGACCTTATGGTCCAGTGCATTATCCCCCAGTGCCACACCAGGACTCCATCTGATAATAGGAAAAACATGTAAGAGCTGATATGTACATATTATCCAGATGTTATACTTACCTTAATCAACTTTCCTCTTAATGTCAAAATGTGATATAGTTAATGGAATTTAATGAAATTTTATGGCTCTATTACAACAAATAATGTGACCTATTTTAACATTATTCTGAGAATAGAAGCATTTTTCATTCTCTGTGATAGCAGTTACTCATAACTATAACAACTCATTTTCTTGGAAAACATTTCTTCTAATTCTTGCTCTCTAACCCCCAGTAACCTGTGCTGGTTATTTGGCTGTTATTTCTTGTTCTCATCATGTGCTCTCCTATACTCTGCTCTCTATCACTGAGGCTGCAAGTCTACAAACGCTAGTTCCCAGTCATGCTTGCCAACAGGTTTGGTTGTTTGTTGTTCTCAATAGGTTGGAGGAATTGTTGGAATATTAGAAATTAGAAGGAAAGAAAGAGGCATATTTGTTCTCTACTTCTGATTTCAACAGCATAGCAGTTTTCGGTATTTCTGGCAGTTGTATGGTGACAGTAAATGTAGGAGAACTGCCATCTGTAGAGTCTGAGAATGGGTGGTCCTTGTATGTGATTTTGGTTATAGCCGAGGCAGTATCTTGTTGGCTGTTTCTTCAGCAGCAGAAGCTCGTAGACTCTAGAAATTCCTTTTTATCAGTAGTCCAGGCTCAAAACCTGGAGATGATTCTTCCATAGCATTGCCTTCATTCATAATTTTCTTTCTAATATGTGTAATACACATAATACATCTTCTATCTTTCACTCTCACTTACTTGCTTTTGTCTCTTCACAATTAGTTCATGTTATCATTGTTAGGTGCCATGAAGCCTGTATCAACTTATAGCAATCTTATGCATAACAGAATGAAATACTGCCTGGTCCTATACACTGAAAGCTAAAGAGATCTGGGTTTGAATCTTATTTATTCCATTAACTTGCTCTATGGTCAGGGACAAATTATTTAACTTCTTTAAGACTCAACTTATTCATCATAGAAAAAAATCTCCTAACAAGTCAAAGTATTGAAAAAGAAGAGCAAAGCTGAAAATCTCTCACTTCCTGATCTCAAAATTTACTACAAAGCCACAGTGATCAAACCAGCCTGGAACTGGTAGAATGATGGAAACAGGGATCAATGGTACAGAATTGAAATCCCCAGAGTAAATCCATCCACAGACCATCAGCTTATCGTTGATAAAGGACAAAACCACATTAAATGGGGAAGAGATCATTTCTTCAACAAATGGTGTTGGCAAAGCTGGAAATCCATTTGCTGAAAGATGAAACAAAACCCTTATCTCACACCATATACAAAAACAAACTCAATGTGGATTAAACACCTAAGTGTGAAACCTAGAACTATAAAGATCATCAAATAAAAAACTAGGGACAAATTTAGGGGATCTGACACATGACATAAATATACTATCAAACATAACTAAGACCAGAAGAAGATGAAGTGGAAGACTGGGACTTCCTAAAAATTGGACACTGATGTGCATCAAAAGTTTTCCTCTAAAGAGTAAAAAGAGAGCCCACAGACTGGAAAACATTTTTATAATAACATATCAGATGAGGCACTAATCTCTCAAATTTATAGAAAACTACAATACCTCTACAAGAAAAAGACAAACAACATCACACCAGGACTCCTATTAGCCATTAGTGGTGGTTGTGGTAGTTAGGTGCCTTGAAGTTGGTTCTGACTCATAGCGACCCTTATAGGGTTTCCGAGGCTATAAATCTTTATGGAAGCAGAAAGCTTTATCTTTCTTCTGTGGAACAGCTGGTAGTTTCAATCTGTTGACCTTTAGGTTAGCAATCCAACTTGTAACCATTATGCTAAACTACAATTGGATATCATCTCACTCCAGCATCAATAACAATTGGATATCATCTCACTCCAGCATCAAAAAAAAAAAAAAAAACCAACCCAGAAAACAACAAATGCTTGTCAGAGTGTTTATAGACTGGGACCCTCCTACACTGCTGGTATGGGTGTAACACGGTGCAACCACAGTGAAAAACAGTATGGTGCTTCCTCAAAAAGTTGGAAATAGCAATACCACATGACCTAGCAATTTCTGTACTTTGTATACAGACCCAAGAAATAAGCCTGGCATGAGTAGATATAGGCACTACTCATTGTTCATTGCAGCACTATTTACAATAGGAAAAAGATGGAGACAGGCTAAATGCCCATCAATCAAAGAATGAATAACTAAACTGTGCTACATACACACAATAGCATACTACACAACACTGAAGGATGATGATGTATATAAAAACTACCTCATAACCTGGAGGACATTATGCTGAGTAAAATTAGTCAATAAAAGAAGGACAAATATGAGACCACCATTGTAAAAACTCAAGAAAAATTTTTCATGTTAAAATAAATATTCTTTGGTGGTTGCCAGGGGTGGGAGGGAGGGAGAGTAATTCACTGGCTAAAGGATAAACAAATGTTAACTCAGGTGTTAGAAAAGGCAATGTACAACAAGACAGGGTTGACAGAAGAAGAATAAAGACAGGTAAAGACATGGAAGAGAACATAGGTATTAAAAGGCATACACTATCATTTTTACCACCCTGAAACAATAGAGTTCTCCAGGTTAACTACATGGACAGATACACAGGCTGAATGGGAAGGGGAAGGAGAGTGGGAGCATGCCCATAAATATAGAAGGCTAGAACTAAAGATATTTGTACATGGATATTTATCTTTGCTTCAAACACATCTATGAATGTGGTAGAACATTGTTGTTGCTGTGAGGTGCCATCAAGTTGGTACTAACTCATAGCCACCCTACGCACAACAGAATGAAACACTGCCCGATCCTGGGCCAACCTCACTACTGTTGCTTGAGCTCATTGATGCTGCCACTTTGCCAGTCCATCTCGTTGGGGGTCTTCCTTTTTTTCTCTGACCCTCCACCTTACCAAACATGATATCCTGACCCAACAGTCCCTCCTGACAATAGTCCAAAATATGTCTTGACGGTATGTCCAAAGTTTGGCCATCCTGGCCTTGAAGGAACATTTGTTGTTGTTGTGAAGTGCCATTGAGTCAGTTCTGACCCATAGTCACCCTGCATAGAGTTTCCAAGGAGAAGCTGGTGACCTGGAACTGCCAATCTTGTAGTTGAAATGGCTTTGCAGTCTGCCGCATTAACCCACAGCACCACACCAGGACTCCTCTGAGGAGCGAACAGGAGGCAAAATGAGGAAAACTTCTTAGACATTACCAAACACTAAGACATGAATGGCTAGGCCTGGGGACTCAGGACCATAGTCTCAGGGAACACCATGATCAGTTGGGATAATCTAGTCTACAAAGACAATGTTCTACATCCTACTTGGGTGAATAGCAGGTGGGAACTTTTAAGTGCCCATCTAAAGGTAAAGAGTAGTCATGTAAAGGTGCCACTACTGTTCTCTCCATGTGAGGAAAAAAGAAGAGTGATGAAAATTGAAGATGCTTGAAGTCAATTAGGACAGTGGTCTGATGGAACACATGAACATCAGTCTCCAAGACTCTCAGACCAGAACTAGATGGTGCCTGGCTACCACTACCAACTGCTCTGAAAGAGATCACATTAGAAAGTCCTGGATAGAGTGAGAGAAAATGTAGAAGGAAACTCAAAATTATATATATATATACTAGGTTACTGGTCAAAAAGATACCGGAGGAACTCAAGACCATGGCCCTCAACTACCCTTCAGGTCTGTAACAGAATTCACTCTAGTGGTCCAATTTTCAGCCAAGCTGAAGATATATATATATACTGTTGTTGTCAAGTGCCATTGAGTCGATTCCAACCCATAGCGACCCTGTATAGGGTTTCCAAGTGAGCTTGAACCACTGACCTTAGAGTTCAAATGGCTTTGCAGTCTGGCGCATTAGCCCACAGTGCCATACCAGGACCATATATATATAAATAAAATGTATATATACATATATATTTAAATTAACTAATCAAAATATATATATATGTAGAACATTGTCTTTGTAGACTAGATTATCCCAACTAATCATGGTTTCCCCTGAGACTATATATGTATATATATATATTATAAACATATAATGACAAAAACACTAATAAGGTACGTTCACCATGGAATAAAGGAGCTCTGGTAGCGTAGTGGTTACGAATGGGACTGAAAACTGCAAGGTCAGCAGTTCGATACTACCAGCTGTTCAATGGGAGAAAAATGAGGCTTTCTGCTCCTGTAAAGATTTACAGCCTCGGAAACCCTGTACAGGGTTGCTATGAGTCAGAACCAACTCCACGGCACATAACTACCACCACCATGGAATGTTCAACCATTCAAGATCACAAGGGCAACATTTAGCTAAGGGCAAAGTTGAGAAGGGCTGGAAAGGAGGGTGGAATGGAAATAAGAACCACATGGAGGAAGTGAGATAATGCTGTTACATGGGGAATTGCAATCATCAAGAGGAAACAAAGTGTATGATTTGTTGAAGGTAAAACCGATTCTCTTCTCTGTAAACCTTCATTCAATTCACCCAAAAAAAAGTTTCAAAAAGAATTGCTAACAGTTACTGAATATCTACAATGTACCTGGGGTTTTGCTAAATAATTTATATATATTATCAATTCAAATACATACTAATTAGATACATATTAATTCTTCTTCTTATTTCTACAGTTGAGAAAAGTGACGTTGGAAGGGTTAAGTGATTTGTATAGATCTCACTCCTAGTAAATACAAGAGATGGAATTTAAATTCAGAATTTGTTTTTTGGCTGGTTTTGCTGAAATATATAAATTTTATAAGCAGATTCATACCGGCATTAAGTAAACCCTTTTATTCCCTTTTGTATTAATTCAGCCATGCCTAAAATACATTTTTCTCCTTTGTGCAGTCACAGTCTTAGAACTGAATATTTTGTGTTAGTATTTGCCATTAGAAAACAATCAAGAGAGATTGGGGAGGGGGGTGCATGGAGAGATAACTGCCAGGAAGCTGGAGATGACCTAAGGAAATTAAGAAGCTGTTGGGATGAAGAGAACAGGTAAAACTCCTAAAAGTAGAACAGGTAAAACACCTAATATCCAGTCCATTCCAGTCTATCTTGTTGTTTCTTGGATTTCTGGAGTCACTTATTCTAATAAGAATATTTTAGACCCAAAGATCCAAAATTAAAGCTGCTTGGCATTATGTTTCCATCAGTTCTTAACATTTCTGGAGAATAACCTTCCCCCAAGGAATCTGGTCATTTTGAAAGAAGCATGATTCCCACTTTCTGAACATCAGTGAAGAATTCAGATTAGGTCCTCAGGAGTGGACAGGCATCAAGAGAGCTGGTGGCTCTGAAGCTAAACACCTCTATAAACTTCCGGGATCCTCATTAGTACACTGGGAGTGTGTGGTGGGGTGACAGGTCCATCCTGTGCAGAAATTTTATGATTCTAATCAAGAGAGACTGTGATTTCTGACTCACTGCAATGAATGTAAGCATACCGTTCCATGGGAGAAAGATGAGACTTTCTGTTCCTGTAAAGATTTATAGCCTCAGAAATCCTATATGGGGTCACTATGAGTCGGAACTGACTCCATGGCACACCACCACCACCACCACCACCAAAGTCTGAACTTGATTGCTTTCCAAAATACTGCTTCTGGGAACACTAATCTAAATACCTTTATAAGAACATTCAGTTGACTTAACACTCTTTGGACAACTACTGTGTGTTAGGTTAGGCTTAAGGTTTTAGGGGAAATCATTTATATACATTATCTTGCAGTATAGTTGGTGAGGCAAGACACATATGCACACAAACAAAGAATATGCAAGTTAAAGGCAAAAAAAGGGTATAAGTCAATAGCAGTGTGTTAAATAGACAATCTGTGTTGGAAGAAGTGCAGCCAGAATGCTCCTTACAAGAAGGGATGGTGAGACTTTGTCCTATGTACACTTGACAATTTTTCAGGAGGGACCAGTCCTTGTAGGAGAACATCATGCCTGGAAAAATAGAGGGCCAGTGAAAATAAGACCCACGATAAGATGGTTTGATCCAGTGGCTGTAGCAATAGCTTAAACATAACAACAATTGTGAGAATAGCACAGGACTAGACAGGATTTCATTCTGTTGTGCACGGGATCACCCTGAGTAGGAGCCAACCCAACAGTACCTAACAACAACAACAATAGTAAGTAGACACTATGGTGGAGGACAGTCACCTACAAAGAAAGGAACATGAACCATCTGAGGGATCATTCATAGGAAAATATACCCAAAATAGGAAATAGGAAGGAAGAGCAGAAAGATGAGTCAGAGCATAGTTTGGCTAGGTAATGAAAACTCTGAAATTCTAGTATAAGTAACTTCAAATTTAGTCACTATGCAATGAGGAACCATTGCTAGGCTTTGAACAAGAAAATTGTAATTTACAAAGATGATTAAAGATTTAAAAATCATATCATTGAACAAAATATACAGATAAATCAAACATCTGAATAAACTGACAAACATTCCTATTTGATTTTTATCTAATTAATTTTTACATCAAGCATTTACATCCATATCATCATAGGACAGTAAAGAGGATGGGTTGCACAGGTCCGAATCATCCATGAGAGTTTTATTTCAAACATACAACAGTCACACTTACAGACATTTATTTAAGTGACTTTTGCTTCAGTGAAGATACTTTCAACTTCAAGTGAATAAAGATCAAAACTAATAGCTAGTGACAAAAACACACACATACATATCATCAAAGAAATGTAGTTTCTACAGCTTTCGCATCTCATTTTTTCCTTAACTGGTAAGAATTTCATAAGCACCCACAAATCTGTCACACCTCTATATAAACGTTGACCATTCATTTCTGCAACCTTACAGTAAAATTGAAACTCTTTATCCCAATAAGACATTTGATTATATTTTAGGGGATGACAACCCCAAACCCCAACCACCTGAGTGCCTGATGGACCCTTCCTTCATTTATAGTACTTAAAAGAAGCAAACAAAAGCCTTCTAACCTTCTCTACCAACAAGGGTTGGAGAAAGCAGAAATCTCCATTTATTAGCATGAAACTTTGCTGTTTTCTCTACTGAATTAACTCCAATCATTTTCAAGAAAGAACATTTCAATACATTTTTCTGACAGGTAGGAAATTAACTACATACCAGAAGCTATTGAATTCAACTTTAACAGTATCAATAAACATTTCTGATTAAATTATGAAATTGATTTTATAATTTTGACCATTATGTTTTTACATCAATATCATCAGATGACAGTAAATGTAGTTACTGCTTCCTTATTGATCTCAGACATGGCACTCTAAAGTACTCATTTGACTATATTACAAAATCAAACTTGATTTCCTGTGGTACTGCAGTAACTTCAGGTCATAATCTAGTCTGAAGAATCAAAATAGATGAATTATTCAGTTATTAAAAGATATATTTTTCCTTGGAGATAAAGGAACACTTTGGTCCAGCCATTCTTAATGGTTGTGTTATAGGATATTTTTCCATGTGGGAATACTTTGTGTGGGTCTCACATACATATACCATCACCTCCTGCTTATGTGTTATCAGTCATGTTTTGGGTGAATAACATAAACACCGTTTGAAGGGAAAGAAGTGTTTATCCTTCCTACAGAGGAATTCAACAAAAATACAATATTGCCATGACTTGTAAAATCCATGTCTTAGTATCACCGGTCTCTCACATCACAATAATATGAATTCATTATGCCATTGCATTTCCCAGGAGAGCTACATGTCTTATGTATCTTTCAGTACATAAAAAATTTAAAGCAAACCAAAAGGTAACACATTGAGTATCTGGCAGAGCTAAGATAAAGCTGTGAGTTCTCCGGGAGGACAGCAACCTTGGTTAGACCCATGCAGACATTGCGTGGTTGCTAAAACTCTCTCACAGTATAATCGACTTTCAAGTTACAGGATATAGGAATGTGGAGAAATCACCCAAATTGCCTAGTCAACTACAGTGTAGATTAAGCACTGGACTACTAACCACAAGGTCATCAGTTCAAACCCACCAGCCTCTACTTGGACACCCTATACAGGGTCGCTATGAGTTGGAACAGACTCCACAGCAAAAAACGAAAGCAACAACAACATTATTAGGTGAGGAGAGCAAAGTCTAAGGTTAATCAAGAATTTATTAAAGGAGGCATAGCTGGTCCCTGAAAGTACCAAGGCTAGACTCCCAAGTTTCTTGTTTTATATAACTCAACTTTATTTTTCATTTCAGGTGCACCATGATTATAATTTTTGAAATCATTTATGAGGTAAAAGTTAAACCATCAAGTCCAAAGTAAATTTCAGACCGAAACAAATAAATTCATATTGGTGAAGCTCTAGGTTGGACTCCCAGGATATGACCATGAGCTGGAAATCTTACGTAAGGATTACGAGAAAGAAAATAAAAGTCGTCCTACATTTCACAAGGTAACACAGTTTAAATCCATGATTCAAAATGCCAAAAAAGATTAATAGGCCTTTTCTGTGAGTATAATTCTTGCCACTGATTTGGGTTTGGAAGGTCAATCAGTTCATACCTACTCTCTCCTCACTTCTCTTAAACCTTTTATTCTTATGGTTGTTGTTAAGTACCTTCAAGTTGGTTTCGACTCATAGCAACCCTGTATAGGGTTTCCAAGGAGCGGCTGGTGGGTTTGAACCACTGATCTTGCTGTTCAAACTGACCTTGTGGTCCAGTCCATTATGTTGCAGTGTCTCACCAGGACTCATCCTTGCACTGACATTTGCTAAACACATCTTTCTTGAAAAGCATTCTGTTATAGGGTCAATATTTAAAACTAATGGAGATACAAACACTAAATAATAGATTGCCAGAACTTTAAAGTTTAAGGCAACCACAAAGCTTCCAGCTTCTGCAAAGCATGCCCTACGCACTATCCCAGAAGTTGTCTGTCTTGACATCTCTGGAGCCATAGAAACTGTTTTTTTCTAGATAGCTCATTCTATTTATGAATACTATTGAACATTAGAAGTTTTTCCTTATAAAGCACTAAAATGTATTTAGGAATTGATTTAATGCCTCCGGAAAATAAAAGCAGGTTTATTAAAACTGTCACTTTAAGTGAGTCTATCCTGAGATATTAGTCTTCTATTTTATTATAAGCATATCTTCTTAGTTTAGTTTGTGCAAGATAAGCAGATCTCTGAAAGAAAAGTTATTTCTGCAAAGCTTGGAAGAGAAAACATACAGACATCTAATATTTTTATCTTACTTAAGGAAAATAAAATAAAAAATAAACAATGTTCAATAGATCAGGAGCCTTGGAAATGGTATGATGGTAGCCATACAAGTAGGAATGTTGTAATGGGTAAACACGAAGAGAGTACTAGGTCAGAAGGTTCAGTAATCAAAGGAGAAAGCCCAGTTTCCATTAGGGGTTTCTTCCTGCTTTGCTTCTCTTGCCTGGAGTACTGCAAGTGGCCTTTAAGTAACTAGCTCTGTTCCACTCAAGTTCATCTATCTACCACACTTACTCTAAATGATATTTCTGAAATATTTATCTGTAGGATACACACTGGATCGCGACCTGCACCAGACGCTCCTTGGAAACCCTATACAGGGTCGCTGTGAGGATGAACCAACTCGACAGCACTTACAAGCAACAGTCTAATTATGGTATTCCTTTTCACTCAGGCAAAAGTGCAAGCTCCATGGCACAATATACTCAGTTACCAATGAATTGATTCTGACTCAGAGTAACCCCATGTGTGTCAGAGCAGGGCTGTGGGCTTGAACTGCCAGCCTTGCAGTTAGTAGCCAAGCATGTTAACAGTATGCACCATGATACTACAAAATTATTTATGATGAGGTTTCTACTCCTCTTCCAGCCACATTTAGCTACCACCCCCACAGCCAGTCTCCAAGCTTATTGACCCCCTTCTGGGCACCTAACCTTCAGAGCTTCTCACGCCTGGGTCTTCAGCCACATGGTTCTGTTCTGTAAGAAGGATTGCCCTTCCATGTACTTTGCATGGAACAAATTCTGGGTGAAACTTCAGGTCTCAGTCCAGGTGTGACCCTTTCAGGAAGCCATTCTGACCTTCCAATTCTGGTCTGGAATTTCTATTCTGGGTATCAAGAATACTCAGAGTTTAACTTGGTTATTGATGATAAACTATTGAAATCCCATCGCTGTTAAGGTGCTCAACACTTAGTTCACTAGTTTTATGACCACCAAATCCATAGAAATGAAAGAATGTGCTGATTTCACAGGATTGTATTAATAAGTACATGGAAATGTTTTACATAGGTAAATTTGTTATTTAACCTTTTATCTTCCATAGCTGCAAGGTGTGGAACCCCCTTTTCAGTAAACAATTCAGCCTTTCCTCCAGATTCTTGAGAACAAAACCATACTTAAAGTCAATGAGGTCATGAGTAGTGAATGATTCAATCAAGAAGGACCACTAACTAAGCCCCAGGAGGCTTATGATTGATTATACCTCCTCCTCCCTTATTGACTGTCTCATTAGCTAACATTTTGCATTTATGACAAGTTTATAAAATTGACTATCTGTTACATGCATTAACTAGGCTGCAAGTGGCAAGGATCCTCAGGAGGGTCTCCAGGAGACCCCTGGGGGAGACTGCTCTTTTCTGCCAGTGGAGGTACCATGCCTCTGTGGTCATGGCCTCAGGTGGGCATGAAGGCAGCTCCAAGCCAGTGGGCACCTGTTCTGGGTTTCCAGTTTCTATGCAGCCCGAGACCCTGCAGTTACAGGGTGCAAAGAAAGGAGAGAAAGAGGCACTGTAGAGGGTGTTGGAAAGAAATCCATATGAGTTTAATTGCATCCCAAAGTAAGCTGAGTGGGGCCCAAAGTCTCAGCTGTGAAGGTCTCCACTGAGATGGTGTGCAGTCAGATTCTCAGCACTCTCAGAGGAAACCCTGATCTTTGGTAACTCTCCAGGCCTGAAGGAGAGAAAAGGCTTTGAGATAGTGGAAGCAGGGCTTGCAGGGGTGGGACTGGAGCTCTGGAGACAGATGACTCCTCAAGGGAAGCTATGGCTCAGCACTAGAGGAAGGAGAAGTTGTTAAACCTTAGCCCTTCGTGTCACACAACATGGTTTTATTCAGTTTTGTCTCCTTTGAGCCTCCTTCTCCACAGAGGAACAATCCATAACTGGACTTGTCACTTGGATGAGCACATCAATAAATCTAAGCTGTTACTGTTTCTATGATCACATTTTCTAAATTAAAAAAAAAAAAGTAGGACAAATGAATCTCCTGAAAACTGAATAGAAGGAATCCTCTATTTTTGTATAATGCCAACTTTCATATAATGACCTGGTCTTTGAAACCTAACCACACCAATAAGTGTGCTTATGGTGAGGATAACAAAGGCACAGAAACACAAAGATTTATGGGAGCTTTCAGGGTTGTTCTCAAGAGGGCAAGCATACCCCTACTCTTTTGTTTGTATCCTTTTTAGATTAAAGATAATCTTTGCTCTGCAATTTGGAAATTGTTCCATCAAATGATGAGAACTAGGAAGCAGAGAAAGGGCCAACGGGGATGAGAGAGAAATGCCTGCACCAACACCAGAGCCTGAACTTATTAGGGAAAGGAAGCTGAAATTTCCGAGTTGTTTGATAACACGATGTTGTTGTTAAATGCCATTCAATTAGTTCTGACTCATATTGACCTGTTTAGAGTTTCTGAGGAGCAGCTGGTGGATTTGAACTGATAACCTTTATGTTAGCAGTCCAGTGCTTACCCTACAGAGCCACACCAGGAATCTTAGGCTG
>NW_006408570.1:8388765-8404999 GCF_000296735.1 Chrysochloris asiatica | reverse complement strand
GATTCGTAACCATGATGCTACCAGAGCTATATATATATAAAGAAAGGAAATCTGGTAGTGTAGTGGTTACAAGTTGGGATGCTAACCTCAAGGTCAACAGTATGAAACTATCATTGGTTTCATGGGAGAAAGATGAGACGTTCTGCTCCTGTAAAGATTTACAGGAGTCGGAACCGACTCCACAGCACATAACCACCACTATATATAAAAAAGTTTATTATCAAGGAAATGGCATACAATTGTAGAGTCCCAGGTCCCAGCAGAAAAGAGAGAGATTTTCCTGTATGTCCAATTTATTGGGAACAAGTCACACCCCCAATGAAGTATCCCTTCAATTGATTGGAGGCTCATAGCAAATCATCATAGAGTTAACTAAGCCTGTAATAGGTTTCATCACCATGAGGATAAGCACATCTTAACTGTTAAACCACTGGGACTCCTTGCTTAGTCAATTTGATAGAGAACTCTAACTATTATAGTCCACCCTTATCAACCTGACACCTATAAACTACATGCATAATTTCTAAATGAAGAAAATTGTAGTTATACTTGAGCCTAACATGATATAACTAAATCATGTACAACCAGAAGCACACTGGACCAATCTACATTTTACAAGTTACAAATGAACAAAGCAAAGATATTGGATGCACACATACAAAACAGAAAAAAATATATATTCATTTAAATGTCCAAAGGGCAGATTCTTCAAAGCAGCTCTTACCTTTAGGCGCACAGCTTACTAAGTCCATGAGACTAGAATTCCCAGCTGCTCTGTCTCTCCATGACATCATCTCTGCTGTCACAGCTTTTACAGGCAGGGACCTCACACTCCACTCATGCTCTTTCTTCTTGATAGTCTTGGAATCATCTGTTCCTGATATAAAAGATCTCTTATAATTAGTTTTGAAAATCACAATTAATCCTAACAAATTACTCACAATTGAAATCATAAAATCCTATCAGTATCACATCTTCACCCCCTTTCGATAGATCCGTTTGTAGAAGAGAAAAATTAGTCAGTGGAGATACCCGCCTCCTTCCAAAACTAATCACACCAATGAAAGCTTGTAAGCCAGCCACTTCATCCCTTTGTAACGTCTCCCCCATTTTTGATAGCCAATGTCTAAATTGCCTGTCCGTATCAACCCAGTCCACTGAAGAGGCAAGCATCTTCCTTGATCTGAAGAATCTTCCATTCCAGCTGGAATTTTGAGCAACTGCATACCTAAACAAAAGTCCAATTCATCAAATTGTAGCAATTTACACTTGCTCAGAGCATCAAACATTTTTATCTCCATCTAGTCAGGTTCTGGTCCCAGCACAACCGTAGCCATCCAAGTTAGATCAACTGGATACTAGTTGCAAGTTTGGGAATTCACACACACCTGCCTGCACTTCGGACCAGTTCACCCCTTTGCTCTCAACCCTATCCCCCAAAGGGGCCAACTAGTCTGAAATGAAGGGAAATGTGTGTCAATTCCCAAATTTGCAGCTAAGGCTTAGGGGTTCACACAATTCACTACACTTCAGACCAGCAGGACATTCTTCATCTCTCTCTCATCTCAAGGTCAACAAGTGACAATAGAACATATCCAAACTCAATCCCTGTCTTCACTGATGCATTTTCCCCAATTCCATGAACAAGAAGACCGAGGTGGTCACCATGAACATATGATTCACAAGTTCCCTTTAACCTTCAGTCCTAGAAGGGGATTTTCTCTATAGGCACAGAATTTTCTGCCCTTGATACCTGCAAGACAAACAATTTGCTTGAATTTCATAAAAACAAAACAGTCCTCTTTTTCCCTGCATGAATCTCCTGCTCTTCCAGCAGTTCTGGGATGGTCTGCATATCTTTCAAATGCAAATGCCCCACTTCTGAAGGTTCTAGGTGGGGCTCAGGATTCTACATAAAGTCCATACTTTACAAAAGCTTAAAGCAAAAAGCTTGTTTCTTTTAGGCAAATTCTAATGGCCCTTTTAGCAAACCCAATCAAGTATACGCTGAAGGCAGGTTTACAAGCTCTCTGTAGTCATAATTCTCAATATTCATTTCCATCACCCATTTAAACCTAGTTTACAATACTAGGCTAGAAAAACCAATATCCATCAGCAGTTCTGGGCTGCTGATGACTTGATAGCACTTAACAACAACAATAAGCTAACCATAAGATCAGCAGTTCAAACCTGCCAGCTACTCCTTGGAAACCATATATAGGACCACTCTGAGTTAGAATCAACTCTAAAGCACTTAGCATCAACAATAGCTCCAATCTTGCTATCCAGCTTTCTCTCCAACAATTCCATTGCATGAACTGTTTGCATCCTGAAAATATCCTACCTCCATGTTTGACCTAGTCCCTTCCTCAGCCAGAAATCCCTGACCTCCCAATCATATGGCTCAAATGCTACCTTTACCATGAAACTTAGGAGCTCTGGTAGCAAAGTGGATTATGAACTGGCTGCTAACCTCAAGGTCAGCAATTTTAATCTACCAGCCACTCCATGGGAGAAAGATGAGACTTTCTGTTCCCATAAAGATTTACAGCTTTAGACACCCTATACAGAATGGTTATGAGCTGAAGCAACTCCTTGGCACATAACCACCATCATTACCATGAAACTTGTCTAAACTTCCCTCACAAGAGCCTGAAAGTGTGCAAATGCCCAAGGCACCTTATACCTCCCTGTCACTGATGTTTAAATCTTGACTACCTACTTGACTGTTGGTTCCTTGAGACGATAAGGTATCTTGTTGCTGTTGTTGCATCTGCTAAGTGTCATCAAGTCAGTTTCAACTCATAGCAACACTATACATAACAGAATTGAGCACTGCCCTGCCCTATCCTTACAATTGTTAGTATGTGTGAGCCCACTGTTGCTGCCACGGTGTCCATACAACTCGATGAGGGTCTTCCTTTTCTTCTCTGACCTTCCATTTTACCAAACACGATGTCTTTCTCCAGGAATTGGCAACATGTCCAAAGTACTAGAGAAGAACTCACTTATAAGGAGCATTCTAACTGTACTTCTTCCAAGACACATTTCCTTTTTCTTCTGACAGTCCATGGTTCTTTCCTTATTCTTCTCCAACACCATAACTCAAATACATTGATTCTTCAACAGGCTTTCTTATTCATTGTTTGGCTTTCACATGCATACGAAGAAAATATCATGGCTTGGGTCAGGTGCACCTTAGTCCTCAAACAGACATCTTTGCTCTTTAATATTTTAAGGAGCTCTTTTGTAGTAGGTTTGACAAATGCAAGACATCATTTGATTTCTTGACCGTTGTTTCCATGGGTGTTGTTTGTGGATCCAATCAATATGAAGTTTGACATCTTCAGTCTTTTCTGTTTATCATGATATTTATTGGTCCAGTTGTGAGGATTTTTATTTTCTTAACTTACAGTGCAATCCATACTGAAGGCTGTAGTCTTTGATCTTCATCAATAAGTATTTAAAATCCTCTTTACTTCCAACTAGCAAAGCTGTGTCATCTGCATATCACAGGTTGGTAATGAGTCTCCCTCCAATTCTTATGCCATGTTCTTCATATAATTCAGCTTCTCAGATTATTTGCTCAGAATGCAGATTGAACAAGTATAGTGAACAGATACAACCCTGGTGTATACCTTTTGTGATTTTAAACCATTCAGTATCCCCTTGTTCTGTTCAATTGCCTTTGGTCTAGGTTTCTCATGAGCACAAATATCTCATGGGTGTTTTGGAATACACACATTCTTCCCAGTGGTGTTTTTAGTTTGTCATGATCCACACAGTCAAAAGTCTTTGCACAATCAATAAAGTACAAGTAAAAATCTTTCTGATAGTATCTGTTTTCAGTCAAGATCCACCTGATGTCAGCTATAATATTCCTTGTCCAACATATTCTTCTGAATCCTTCTTGAGTTTTTGCCAGCTCCCTGTCAATGTATTGTTGCAACAGTTTTTAAAATTATCTTCAGAAAACTTTACTTACATGTGATAATGATATTGTCTGATGACTTCTGCATTCCACTGGGTCACTGCTGTTTGGAATGAATACAAATATGCAGCTTTCCAACTCAGCTAGCCAGGTATCTTTCTTCCAATTTCTTGGCATAGATTAGTTAGGGCTTCCAGAACTGCATCATTTTACTGAAACATTTCAGTTTGTATTCCAGCAATTCCTGGAGCCTTGTTTTACACCAATGCCTTCAGTTCACCTTGGAATTCTTTCTTCAGTATCATCTGTTCTTGATCATGAGCTACCTTTTGAAATGGTTGAACCTCATCCAATTTTTTTTGGTACATTACTCTGTGTATTCCTTTCATCTTCTTTTGATGCTTCCTGCATCATTCAATATTTCCCCCCAAAGAATCAGTATCTCAGAGACCTGAAATTTTTTCTTGTTCTTTCAGCTTGAAAAATGGTGAATGTGTTCTTCCCTTTGATTTGCTAAGTTCAGTTCTCTGCATATTCATTATAAAACTCAACGTTGCCTACCTGAGATGCCCTTTGAAATTTCCTGCTCAATTCTTTTACATCATCATTTCTTCCAGTTGCTTTAGCTTCCCTGTATTCAAGAGCAAATGTCAGAGACTCTTCTGATATCCATTTTGGTCTTTCCTTTCTTCTAAATGAGTTTTGCTTTCTTCATGATGATGTTCTTTGATTTCACCCCACAACTCTTCTAATCTTTGTCTAACTCATAAAATCTGTTCTTGATGTGGTATCTAAATTCCGATGAGATATGTTGCTGTTGTTGTTTGTTCTTACGTGCCATAGAGTTAGTACCGACTCGTAGCGACCCTATGAACAACAGATCGAAACACTGCACAGCTCTGTACCAACCTCATAATTGTTGCTAGACCTCACCCCATTGCTGCTGCCACTGTGTCAATCCATTTCACTGGGGTCTTCCTCTTTTTCTATGACCCTCCACTCTAGTAAACATAATATTATTCTCCAGGCACTTGTCCCTCCTAATAATATGTCTAAAGTATGAGAGACAAAGTCTGACCATCCTGGCTACCAAGGAACACTCTGGTTGTACTTTTTCCACCAGATGTTATTGTTGTTAATAGGTACAAATATGGATCTCTTCCAGTCAGTTAGCCAGGTAGTTGTCTTCCAAATATCTTGTCATAGATGAGTGAGTTTCCAGTGCTGCATCAGTTTATTGAAAGATTTCCATTTCCATTCCATCAATTTGGGTGCCTTGATCTTTGCCAAAGCCTTCAATGTACCTTGAACTTCTTCCTTCAGGCTCACCGGCTCTTGATCATATACTGCCTCATGAAATGGTTCATCACTGATCATTTCTGTTTTGGTACAGTGACTCTGTATTCCTTTCATAATTCTTTTGATGTTTTCTGCATCATTCAATATTTTGCCCACATTGTTGTTGTTGTTATGTGCTGTGAAGTTGGTTCCGACTCATAGTGACCCTGTACAGGGTTTCTAAGGCTGTAAATCTTTATGGGTGCAGAAAGCCTCATCTTTCTCCTGAAGAACAGCTGGTAGTTTTGAACTGTTGACCTTACGGTTCACAGCCCGATTCGCAGCTACTACGCTACCAGATAGAATCCCTCAATATTACAATCAAGTCTTGAATTTCTTCTTCAGTTCCCTTAGTTTGAAAAATTCTGACTGTGTTCTTGCCTTCTGGTTTTCTAAATTCAGGTCTTTGTACATTTCATTATAATATTTGAGTTTGTCTTCTTGAGCTGTCCTTTGAAATTTCCTGTTCAGATTTTTTTATATCCTCAAATCTTCCATTTGCTTCAGCATCACTATGCTGGAGAGCAAGACTCAATGTCTCATCTGACATCCATTTTAGTCTTATCCTTCTTTCTTGTCTTCTTAATGACCTTTTGCTTTATTCCTGTCTGATGTTCTTGATGTCATCCCACAACTCTTCTGGTCTTTGGTCTTTAGATTCTGGTCAAATCTGTTCTTCAGATGATCTCTAAATTCAGGTGCAATAAGTTTAAGGTCATATTTTGGCTTTCATGGTGTTGTTTTAATTTTATTCAGCTTCAGCCTGAACTTACATATGATCAATTGATGTTCTGTTCTATAGTCTGCCCCTGTCTTTGTTTTGGCTGGTGATATGGAGCTTTTCCACCATGTTTTTCCATAGATGCTGGCAGTGAATTTATGTTTATTCCATCTTGTGAGGTCCATGTCTTTTATGTTATTTTAAAAAAAGTATTTGCTATGAAGTAGTCATTTTGCAAAATCCCATCGTATGATCTTCAGCATTGTTTCTATGACCAGGGTCATATTTTCTAACTACTGATCCTTCCTTTTTTGTTTTCAATCTTTGCATCCCAATCACCAGTAATTATCAATAAATCTTGATTGCATGTTTGATCAATTTCAGACTGAAGAAGTTAGTAGAATTCTTCAATTTCATCATCACTGGCTTCAGTGATTGGTGCATAAATTTGAATAGTGGCATTAATTGGTCTTCCTTGTAGGAGTATGAATATTATCCTATGACAGATGATGTTGTATTTCAGGACAGATCATGATAAGTTCTTTTTTTTGATGCATATTATGCCATTCCTCTTCAATTTGTCATTCCCAGCATAGTAAACCATGTGATTGTTAGATTCAAAATGGTCAATGCAAGTCCATATCAGCTCACTAATGCCTAGGATATTGATGCTTATGCTTTCCATTTCATTTTTTACAGCTTCCAAATTTCCCAGATTCATACTAAATACATTCCATAAAACGATTATTAATGGATATTTACAGCTGTTTCTCTTCATTTTGCTTTGTGCCCCATCAGCAAGTGAACATCTAGAGGGATATACTCCATTCACATCATCACAGTCAACTCTAATTTGAGAAGGCAACTCTTCCCCAGTTGAATTTTCAGTGCCTTACAAACTGAGGGTCTCATTTTCCGGCACTCTATCTGACATCATATTTCAATATTCAATCTGCTGGTACTGACAGTGTTCCACTTGTATTTTAATAAGATTTTCTGTGACTAAATATTCAAATGTAGCCTGTTTCTCCTTCTTCCTTGTCTGACTTCATCTGGAAGCTCAGCTGAAACCTATCCATCATGATTGACCCCGCTTATATTTAAAATATCAGTGGCAGAGCTTCCAGAATCACAGCAACACACAAGCCACTACAGTATGACGAACTGACAGATGAATGGGACTGGTAGGATATACTCAAGGTCATATTTTGACTTTTATGGACTTGTTTTAGTTACTTCAGCTTCGGCCTCAACTTGCATGTGAGCAGTTGGTGGTTTGTTCCATAGTCAACACCTGGCCTTGTTTTAGCTGGTGCTATTGAGCTTTGTTGTTGGTTTCTTTCCATAGATATGATAGTGGTGGTATGCCATTGAGTCAGTTCTAACTCATGGCCACCCTGCAAAGGGTTTCCAAAGCAGTAAATCTTTATGGGAGTAGAAAGACTCATCTTTCTGCTGCGGAGCAACTGGTAGATTCAAACTGATAATCTTGTGGTTATCAATTCAGTTTGTAATCCTCTAAGCTACCAGGGCTCCTTTCCCATAGATATACTCAATTTAATTATTGTGCATTTCATCTGGTGACATCCACATGTATGTTTTATGTTGTTGACAAAGGGGGGAAAATATATTTGCAATGACTACTCAGTGGTTTTGCAAAATTCTATCATGTTATCTCTAACATATTTTCTATCACCAAGGCCATATTTTCCAACTACTGATCCCTCCTGTTTGTTCCCAACATTCACATTCCAGTCGCCAGTAATTATCAATGTATCCTGATTGCATGTTTGTTTAATGTCATCCTGAAGAACCTGGTAGAATTATTTAATTTCACCATCACCGGATTTAATGGTGTATAAATTTGAATTTATGCTAGAGCTATTATACTGGTCTTCCTTGTAGGAATATGGATATTAACCTATCACAAACAGCTTTGTACTTCAAGATCTTGAAATACTCTTTATGACGATGCACGCAAAGACATTCCTTTCCAATTTCTGGCGTAGTAAACCATTTCAGCTCACTAATGCCTAGAATATTTATCTTTATGCATTCCATTTCATTTTTGCCAACCTAAAGTTTTCCTAGATTCATACTTGTTAGAGTGCATGTTCCAGTTATTAATGGATGCTTGCAGCTGCTTCTCCTCATTTTGAATTGTGCTCCATCAGAAAAAGAAGATTCTGAGGCTCTGTTCCATCTAGATCATTAAGATCAACTCTACTTTGAGGAGGCAGCTCTTCCGCAGTGGCATTTTGAGTGCCTTCCAACCTGAGGGCCTCATCTTCCAGCACTGTAGCTAATAGTGCTCTGCTGCTACTCAGAAGGTCTCAGTGGCTAATCATTCAGAAGTAGTCTGTTTCTCCTTCTTCCTAGTCTGTCTTAGTCTGGAAGCTCCACTGAAACCTGTCCACCAATGGTGACCCTGTTGGCATTTAAAATACTAGTGGCATAGCTTCCAGCATCCCAGCAACACACAAGCCATCACAGTATGACAAACTGAAGGAGACTGGTGAAAGTACCCTATGAATCTTTAAATCTTCCTATAGACTACATAGGCTGAACGCTCATTGAATTGCCTGAATAGGGTAACAATAAGGTTCTTTATCTTTGGAAAACAAAAGGAGAAAAAGTTACCAGAATTCTCAATAAAATAAAGTGTAGATCTTTTAAGATGGACAATATAAAAGTACTCTCCAACAAATATGAATTAACAGATTTCTCAGTTTTGTCCCCCACATGTGGAATCCAACCTTCCTTTAGATATCTGTCTGAACTATATTCATTCTGATGGAGATTCTCTCTAATAATCTGTTCCAAGAATGATTACTTAACCTTTCCCTGTATTCCTTTAGTACAGTAGAAATGAGGCAGAAACATTTAAACTAGCGCTTATTAGAGCTGAGAAGATGACAAAGGAAATAAACACAATGAGGACCAGGAAATAAGATTATCTGAGTTATGCATAGTTTAGAGCACTACAGGTATTTTAAGTTAACTGCAGGGAAGTCTGTGTGACTGAGTCCTCCTAATGTCCCTGCTCCAGAGAATATGTTCAAAGGCTCTAGACTCTAAAACCCAGACTTAAGAAAATATGGCCCAAAGACAAATAAGTTCACTTTTACCCTGTCTGAGACACGTCTCTAGGACTTCCATGTTTTGTGTTAGAAAGTCTATATCTCCATCAGAAGAATGAAGCACGCTCATTCCATATGATAATCATTGGAGTGTGAACCACAAGGTCTAGCCCACCAGCCACTCTGCAGAAGAAAGATGAGACTTTCTGCTTCTACAAAGATTTTTAAAGCCTCAGAAATCCTACACAGGTGTTCTGTGAGTTGGACCTGACACGAAGGCACTTAACAACAACATCAGAAGAATAATTTGCAATAAGAATAAGGATGTCCACCTCGTTTAGTCCATGAGCCAATGTGTCACGATGAAGTTCCAAAAGTTTAACTTTAGGGAGAGGAAGAAAGAAGCAGAATGTGACACTGGATAAAAGAAGAAAAGAAGTGTTTGCCAATTTCCTTGAGAGCAGAATAAAGTAAAAGTGATTCAAATGCAACTTAGACATTGGCTACCCAAAAAGGGAACGGGGGCACTATAAAGGCAGGAAGTGACTGGCATACAAGCTTTCAAGAGGGAGCCTAGTTACAGGCGGGGCAGGGGTAAATCTCCACTGAATGATTTCCAATCTGTTGGGACCAGGCTGTAACTAGTGATACAATTGTGAATAATTGCCATCAGGACTGACTGTGAAGGTCAGAAATATAGAGGTAAATGTTTTTTGACAAAAGGAGGGGAGTGATTGATTTTGCAGCCCAGGAGTGGAGGTCCCTGGGACCATCAAGTGAGAAGAGCGGAGAGTGGGACCCTACCCACAGAGGCGGAGATGCCAGGGATGGAGACAGAGACGATGACATGGACAGATGGAGCAGCTGGGGACACTGGACTCAGGGAGGGAGAAGGGCTGTGTGCTGGTGGCCGGGGATGGGGGGAGAGGGAGGCGAGCCTGTGTGGTGTACCCTTTGGTTGTTTGATGATGCATTGAGCAGACTGTAATCATTGCAATGAAACGAAATATGACAGGATGGATGTAAAACTGATGTTCTCCCATGTAAACCCACATAATTCACAATTAAAACTTTTTTAAAAAGTGATTCAAATGACAGAGGAATCGATTTGGGCTCATTGTAAAGGAGACTTCTGACTAAAATTATAGTTGAATCAGAGAAATGCTATAAAACCTGCATGTGGGGAAACTGTTTCAAGAGAGTGAAGGTCAGTTGCTCTCAGACTCTTATAATTTATGCCTGTTTGAAAGAAAGAACTGAGAGGCTAGAGTTTAGATTGTTGTTGTTGTTGTTGTTAGGTGCTGTGGAGTCGGTTCGGACTCATAGCGACCCTGTACAGGGTTTCTGATGCCGTAAATCTTTACGGGAGCAGAAAGCCTCATCTTTCTCCCGTGGAACAGCTGGTAGTTTTGAACTGCTGAACCTGAGGACAGCAGCCCAATTCATAACCACTACACTACCAGAGCTCCTTAGCTGAGATTTATATTTTGTTTTAGTCCCCCCACCCACAGATTGAGTCTCCTTAAATCACAGTTTGTGGTACAAATGAGAATTCAACTGTTAATAGAAAATTATGGGCAACATTTGAAGATGATTGTATTTTCTTTTTTAGCTATAAGAAAAATTACTGAGTGGCGTTAAGTAGAAGCAGCGATAAAATGCTTAAACTATAGAAGAATTGAGAGAAAAGAGGAAGAATGAGAGCAGAAAGGAGAGGAAGAGTGAAAGGAAGAGCTGAAGAGCAGAGAGAAAATGGGAAAAGAAAAAGGAGAGACAGAAAGAGAGAAAATGACTGACTGACCGTGAGCAAGTCGCTTTTGTTGTGAGTTTCCTTGTCCATAAAATGGGAAATGTTTCTCAAGGCTGAGCAAGGATCAAATGAGATAATAGAGGTGAAACTGCTTTGAAAAGTAGGAGGCCTTTCGGCAAATGGAAGGGATTATTATTAGCTAAATGCATTACAGCCCAAGCAGCATAACAAGGCACAACCTCTTGGGCAAACAGCAGTCTAACAGGTGTTTTGAGTAAGGGTTGAGGTTACATTTTGATTAACCCAATTGAAGCCTTACATCATATAACGCAATTGGATACACCCAGATGGAGCCCCTCCAAGCCAAATTGGGCCTCCAGTTTCATGTTGCTATGATTGTGTTTTTCATTAATTTCAGTGACCTTTGTGGGTCTTCATCTAAGGAATTAGGGCAGGGGAGGTGGGGAGTGGGGAGAAAAAGGCAGAAGAGAGAAGTTCAGGCACTAAAGTTCCAGCAAAGGGACATTCATTTTTGCAAAAGAGCCAATAAAAAACAAAACAAAACAAAAACCCCACAAACCATTAGGTCAATTAAACAAGCAAATCATTGAGATTTGTAAAAGCATGTAATGAAGTAGATAGGACAAGTGTTGGGGGAGTTTGGTTGTTTGCTTTGCTCCTCAAAGGAAATATCTGGCGGAGTTATGCGTTGTTATTAATTTATCCTGTAGATGCTATCTCTGCTTGCTTTTATTGTATAAATAAAAAAGGGGCCAAATCTCATTTACTTGGCAATATGTAAGAAGAATCTGATTACAAGAGACAGGTGGGGAAGTATTCCTTGAATACTGTTTTCAGGACCATTATTACTGTACTGGTTTTTTTTTCTTTTTCTTTTTTCTTTTTAAGAGGCGATTTACAGAGGAAACATTTGTCCAAGACCAAGACAAGGAAAGGACCTTGGTTTAGATCTTTTTGAAAAGTGACATTCAGTTCGGCGTAACTAGAAAGATAACCAGCCAAATGATTCATCAGCCTCCTAACTCAGCAGGTGTATTGCTGTGCAACTGCCAAAGAACTATTCACGACTCCCTTCAAGCTGTGGCTTTCTCTGTGTGGCAAGAACAAGAGGAAGATCAGGACTCCGGTTTCCTTCTATGGATGAGACATACATCATTCAGTTCTACAAGGAAAATAGTTTTCAAACATTCATTTTGTGCTGCTAAATGACACTATGCACTGAGAGGATTGGTAAGCGAAATGGAGAAGGAAGTGGTGATTTAAAAAAGAGTAACTAGAGTTCTGGTGTGGCGCTGTGGGCTAATGTGCCAGACTGAAAAGTCTTTTGAACTGCAAGGTTGGTGGTTCAAGCTCACTAGCTGCTCCTTGGAAGCCCTATACAGGGTCGCTATGGGTTGGAATTGGCTTGACGGCACTTAACAACAACAATCCCTGTACTCAGTTCTGGTGTGGTACTGTGTGATAAAGCACTGAACCAAAAGGTCAGCAGTTCAAACTCACCAGCCGCTCCTTGGAAACCCTATACAGGTTCACTATGAATTGGAATTGATTAGATGGCACTTAATAACAACAAGAACCCCCACATTCAATGAATTTATGATCTGATTAACAAGATCTGGTTCCCCCATGAAAACAACTATTCAATTGCAAGTCTAACAGAGAATACAGAGAATATAGCACTAAATGAAAAGAAATATAAAACTAAATATCCAGTCTAAACAACAACAACAAAAAACACAACAGTTATATACATGTATGTAAGAGTCCTGATATGGCACTGTGGGATAAGTATGGACTACTAACTGCTAGGTTGGCAGTTCAAATCCACTAATCACTCCTTGGAAACCCTATACAGGGTTGCTTTGAGTTGGAACCAACTCAAGGGCACTTAACAACAATATATATACATACATAAGCATACAATATGTGTATATATATGTGTGTGTAGAGAGTGAGAGAGCTTTAAAAAGGTCATGGGAAAATTTCATTATCTTTCAGTTCAATTTTTCCAAAAGCTTTAGAATCCTTCTTATATATACATTTGCCTGTATGGATCAAAACAAACAATGAATACAATTGTGAAGGCTAGGAATTTCAGAACTTTTAATTGTATTCATGCAGAACCTGTATATAAACCAAGAGGCAGCAATTGGAACAGAATATGGAGACAGACAGTGCCTGGTTTAAAATCAGAAAAGGTGTGTGCAGGGTTGTAACCTTACATCAGACTTATTCAATCTGTATGCGGAGCAAATAACCTGAGAAGCTGAACTGTATCAAGTAGAACATTAATAACTGGATTGTTGTTGTTGTTGTTAAATGCCACTGAGTTGGTGCCAACTCATAGTGACCTTGTATAGGTTTTCCAAGGAGCAGTTAGTGGGTTTGAACTGCTGACCTTGTGGTTCAAAGTATAGTGCTGGTCCAACAGCACCACACCAGGAGTCCTGATAATTGGATTGTTGTTGTTGTTGTGAAGTGCTGTGGAGTTGGTTCAGACCCCTAGTGACCCTGTATAGGGTTTTCGAGGAGATGCTGGTGAGCTGTAACAGCTGACCTTGCAGTTCAAATGGCTTTGCAGTCTGGTGCATTAACCCACAACCCCACACCAGGACTCCAATAATTGGATTAGAAGACTCATTAACAACCTATGATATGCAGATGACACAACCTTACTTGCTGAAAGCAAAGATGATATGAAGTGCTGATGAGAATTCCACCAGCTGCTCCACAGAAGAAAGAGGAGTCTGTCTGCTCCCATAAAGATTTATAACTTTGGGAGTCCAAAGGAACAATTTCACTCTGTCCTATAGGGTGACAAAGGAGCTCTGGTAGCGCAGTGGTTACAAATCAGGCTGCTAACCTCAAGGTCTGCAGTTTGAAACTACCAGCTGTTCTGCAGGAGAAAGATGAGGCTTTCTGCTCCTGTAAAAATTTACAGCCTCGAAAACCCTGTGCAGGGTAACTATGAGTTGGAACCAACTCCATGGTACTTAACAACAACAACATAGGGTAACTACGAGTCAGAATTGACTCCATGGCAGTGAGTTATCATCAAGGGTAGAAAGGAAGAAAGGAGCTGGGTACACTGTGGCTCGTCAGTCCAACTTGCCCAAAGAACGTGAAGGGCCAGAGGGGTGGCAGACAAAAAAGGGGAAACCAAAGTGGATTGAAGAAGAAAAGAACACCCGGAGCAGGCTGCCTTGGTTGAGCATATAAAACTCCATTTGGTTTTCTTAAAGGAAATCATTCACCCATTCTCACTTGTTCTTTGGACTTGAGCCAGCAGCCTGTTCTATTACATGCCAATCCTGGGAGCCATCAGCAGTTTGCCTTCTTACCTGCTAGACCTGCCTGCTTACTTGCTATGTGCACAGTGCTAAGGTCAGCACTGAGGGAAGGTGATGGGCTGTGAATTTTGCCCTTGAGGAGCCAGAGTCTAACAGAGAGAGAAAAGATACAGGCATTGGAGGAAGGAAAGATAATGCACAGCTGGTAAGAGGGCAGGGGTCCTAGTGAAGGAAGTCAATGTTGCACTGCTTTTTGATTTACAAAAGGAAATCAAAGGTACCTGGCATTGCTCATTTTTGCATCAACAAATATTACTTGAGCCACTGAAAACACAAGAGGCAGAAGGAAAAGTTAGTCTTTGCTCAAGGAAACATTTGCAATTTCAGAACAAGACAAGCCTGCAGCTGCCTCAAGTGCAATGAGTTTACACAGACTATTTGCAACCACAAGGACTCAGACATCTATGGTGGCAAGAAATCATCATTTCCTGTGAGACTGAAATCCTATACAATTAAACAGATGTTTTATGTAGATGCTGCTAAGAATCCAGATATTGTGTAATATCTAGTTGGGTCTTCTCCACACAACCCTTCTGGAAATTTTGTATTTTTCAACTTAATATTGACAACCTCTGAAGTGGGATTATTTCCACACAGGCCAAATTAAGTTTATTGTTTATCAAGGGACTTGCTAAGAAAACGCTGTTCTATATTTAAAAAAAGATGTGTACCAGATGAACTTCTCAAAGGAAGACATGACCATGTCTGTGACATTTTATCCTAAGAAGTTGTGATAGGGAAGGTTTTGTGTCAACTTGACTGGGCCAGGTTTCCCAGTGGTTTCGCAATTGAAATGTGGTTATCACAAGGTAAGATCTAGTAAGTGTAGTTAATTTTGAGATGATTCACTATGAGCAGCCAATCAATTGAAGGGATGTTTTATTGGGGGTGTGGCTTGCTTTCAATATATTGGACACTCAAGCAAAGCTTGTTTGCTTTCTGGTGGGTCTGGATCTTGCATTTGGCTGGTCCTCTGACCTCTGATTCTTTGACTTGAGCCAGTGGCCTGCTCTATTATATGCTGATCCTGGGAGCCATCAATAGCCTGCCGTCTTATCTGCCAGACATGCTTACTTGTCTGCCTGCCTGTTGGTCCTGCCTGCCGTCTGCCTGCCAGCCCTTCCTGCCAGCCTGCTAATATTGGTTCATTAGACCCGGACTTGGGCTTTTCCCACTTCTACAATTGTGAGCCATTTCCTTGATATAAAGGAAATTTCTCTCATATATATATGTACACAGACATGCACACACACAAATGCACATATATATGTTAAGTGCCATTGAGTCCATTCCAACTCATAGCGACCCTGTATAGGGTTTCTGAGGAGTGACTGATGGGTCTAAACTGCTGACCTTGCAGTTCAAACCAACATTTCAGTACAGTGCTTATCCTACAGTGCCACACCAGGACTCCCTCCCCCTCTCTCTTTCTAGATAGATATGTGTATATGTTATTGTTGTTGCTAAGTGCCCTCAAGTCAGTTCTGACTCATAGCAACCCAGGATACGGTTTCTGAGGAGTAACTGGTAAATTTGAACCACCAACCTTGTAGTTCAAACCAACCTTGCAGTCCTGTGCTTGTCCTACAGCACCATGCCAAGTAATATAAATATATGGAGTCTTGGTGTTTGTTGTTCTGTGCATTATATATACAAGTGTGGTGGCTCCATATGATAAGCACTGGACTCGGAATCACAAGGTCCATGGTTCAAGTCCAGCAGTCCCTCCATGAGAGAAAGATGAGACTTCTACTCCTGCAAAGGTTTAAAAACCTCAGAAACCCTATATAGGGTTTCTATGAGTCAGAAATGACTTAAAGGCACTTAAATATATATATGTATACATATTTGTATATTTGCTGTTGTTAAGTGCCCTCGAGTAGGTTCCAACTTATAGCAACTCTACATAGGTTTTTGTTTTGTTTTGTTTTTTTTAAATTTAAGGTTTTTATTGTGGATTGAGTGAAAGTTTACAGGGCACATCATCGGTTTCACATTCAACAATTCATATAACTTGTTTCATTACATTGATTATAATCCCCT
>NW_006408570.1:8384274-8385705 GCF_000296735.1 Chrysochloris asiatica | reverse complement strand
TCTGTGGCCGCTCTGATCTTTCCCCCACGTGGTCTCACCCAAGATGGCGGCTCCTGGAGCAGCCAAGCATCCCGGACTAGAAAGCAGTAGATTTCTTGCTTCTGCCACAAATTCCCCCAGCTGTGAGTTTTCCAACCTTCTAAGTATTCCTTTATATGTGGTTCAGAGTTCTGGGACCATCCCCTGAGCCTGCTTGTTCGGGTATTCTGTGTTGTTGTTGGCGGAGCTCTCTGCTATAGGTCCACCCGATCCGCCATCTTGTTTGTTCTCCTACATAGGGCTTTCAAGGAGCAGCTGGTGAGGTGTAACCAGTTCAAACCAACCTTGCAGTTCAGCCCATTAACCCACAGCACCACACCAGGATTCCATATATATGTTTATGGATTCCTGGAGTCCTGGTGTGCCGCTGTGGATTAATGTGCTAGACTGCAAAATTTGAACCACAAGGTCAGCAATTCAAGCTCACCAGCTGCTCCTTGGAAGCCTTATGCTGGGTCGCTATAAGTCAGAATAGAATCAAAAAGCACTTAACAACATATATACATAAGAATATAATGTGTGTGTATGTGTGTGTGTGTGTATGAGTCCTGGTGTGTATGAGTCCTTGTTTGGCACTGTGGGTTAATGCACTAGACTGCAAAGCCATTTGAACTGCAAGGTTGGTGGTTCAAACACAACAGCTGTTCCTTGGAAACACTACACAGGGTCTCTATGGGTCAGAATAGACTCAATGGCACTTAACAATATTATATATAGATATAGAGAAAGAGAGAGAGAAAGAGAGAGAGATAGAAAGATAGAGGTAGGTAAGTAGGGAGGGAGGGAGGAAGGAAGAGAGGGAGAGAGAGAGAGAGAGAGAGAGAGAGAGAGAGAGAGAGAGAGACTGACTCCTGGTGTGGTCCGCTGGATGACAGTCAGTTTGAACTGCAAGGTCAGTGATTCAAGGTCACCAATCACTCCTTGGAAACCCAATACAGGGTCACTATGGGTTGGAACTGACTCAATGGCAGTTAATAACAACTATATATATATATATATATATATATATACCTGGTTTGGCGCTGTAGCATAAACACTGAACTGCTAGCCTCAAGGTTGGAGGTTCAAACCCACCAGCTGCTACTTGGAAGCCCAATACAGGGCCTCTATGAGTTGGAACCAACTCAAAGGCACACAACTCACATGCACACAGACACACACAAATGTATATATGTTGTTGTTGTTAGGTGCCATCGAGTCGGTACCAACTCATAGTGACCCTATGCACAGCAGAACAAAACACTGCCTGATCCTGGGCCAACCTCACTACTATTGCTACGCTTGAGTCCATTGATGCTGCTACTTGGCCAATCCATCTCATTGGGGGTCTTCCTCTTTTTTTCTGACCCTACACCTTACCAAGCATGATATCCTTCACCAGTGACTGGTCCC
>NW_006408570.1:8382441-8383829 GCF_000296735.1 Chrysochloris asiatica | reverse complement strand
CATTTTCCAGCACTATATCTGACAGTGTTTCTCTGCTATTCATAAGGTTTTCAGTGACTAAATATTCGGAAGTAGTTTGTCACTCCTTCTTCCTAGTCTGTCTTCATCTGGAAGCTCATCTGTAACCTGTCCACCATGGGTGACCCTGTTAGTATTTAAAATACCGGTGGCATAGCTTTCAGAATCACAGCAACTCACAAGACACCACAGTACGACAAACTGACAGATGAGTATATATAAATATATATATACAAATATGTAAATACATACACAAATATGTAAATATATATAACCCTAGTTTTACTTCTCTAGAGAACCCAGCCTAAGACAAGGATTTAACCTAGTGTCATGATCATAGGAGTGCCTGTTTGCAACGATTAATTATAACAAAGGACATAAGAACTTTAGCTAAGTTTGTGTCCTCTTATTGTTGTCATTTTTAAGTGCTGTCAAGTGTCCCCTATAGTAGTATGCTTTCCCTAAACAGTGGCCATGTTTTGTGATGCCTGGTGAAGACACTGCTGGTTCAAAAAATGTGCAATGTGAAGAGCACTATAGCTCCTGAAGAAATGAATTGCAGGGCATGTCTAACAAGTGTCACCTGTTATGTGCTGTCAAGCTGATTCCAGCTCATAGTGACTGCATGAGATTGAGTAGAACTGCCTCAATTTACGGTTTTCTAAATTGTAGTTTTCATGGAAGGAGATGACCAGGCTGTGCTCTCATAGAGCAGCTGAGTGGGTTAAAACTGCCAACTTTATGGTTAGCAACTGACCTTCTAACCAAGCTTCTCATGTATCACCTAATATTTCATTTATTTGGATGGTCTTCATTGTATCTTGGACTTCTTCCTTCAGGACCATTGGTTCTTGATCATATGCTGTCTCCTGGTTGAAATGGTTATTGCCATTTTTGATGCAATAACTCTGTATACCCTCCATCTTCTTCTTCTTTTTTTTTTTTTTAATGTTTTATTGTGAATTATGTGATAGTTTACATGGGAGGACATTAGCTTCACATTCATCCTATTGTATATCATTTCATTGCCATGGTTACAATCCCCTCCATGCATCATCAACCAACCAAAGGGTATATCCTGCAAGCCTGCCCCCTGATCATCAGCACACAGCCCCTCACCCTCTCTGGGTTTAGAGTACCCAGCCACTCCATCTCTCCACATCATCGTCTCTGCCTCCATCTCTGGCATCACACCTTCTCTGGATAGGTTCCCAAACTCGATCTTCTTCCTTGATGGTCCCAGAGACCTCTGCTCCTGAAAGGTCAATTACTCCCCTACTTTTGCTATAAAACATCTACCTTTACATTTCCAACCCTCACAGTCAGTCCTGATAACAATTATTCACTATTGTATCACAAGAGACCTATCT
>NW_006408570.1:8380142-8381450 GCF_000296735.1 Chrysochloris asiatica | reverse complement strand
AATCAGTTATAGGCAGAAAATGGACTTACAAGCTTTCTATGGTGATATTTCTCTCCCCCTCAAGTGTCTATTTTATAATGGTATGCCCAGGACACCAGGATTCAAAAGACAGCCAAGCATCTTAACATTATTTCCCCCATTTGTCCATTCCAACCATGTCTCAATCCCTGTATCCTCAGAGCCCTGTTCCAATCCTGTTAGTTTTTTACTGCAATTAGCTTGTTGTTGTTGTTGTTTTCATCATTCAACTTTTAATTTGTTTTTTTCTCTGTGTGTAAGATGTGTCTCTTGCAGACAGCATATTGAAGGATCTTGTTTTCTTATCCATTCTGCCACCTTCTGTCTCTTAACTGATGCATTTAACCCATTTACATTTAATGTAATTAGTGATAGGTATGTAATAATTGTTGCCATTATGTTGTTGTATTTTTGTGTGTGGTGTTGCTGCTTTCTTTGTTCTATATGTCTTCCATTGCTGAGTTCATGCTTCTTATGTTCTTTCTTGTGAGTTTCTTATAGTTTTAATGTTTCCATGTTCTTCTTGGATTTCCATTTTCTTGGTATGTTGTAAAGTGTTGATTTTCTTTGAGGTTATCTTATAGTCCATTAACTTTTCCCTCCATTTAGTGCAGTCTACTTTATCCTGTAATCTACCTGACCTCCTCACCATCTGGATCTCTGTTCCTACATGTTTACCGTCTTTTACATTGTAATTGATTTGATCGTAGACTGACCTCCCAGATTCTCTGAGGTTGTTCTTATAGTTTTGTTCTGTTCTTGAGTATTCCTTCTGTCGATTTAGTTCTGGGAGGTGCTGCCACATATATCAATCTCTGGTTGTTGTCTGTTCTTGTTCTCAGTCCACAGAACTCCCTTTAGGATGTTTTGTAGTGCAGGGTTGGCTTTGGAAGAATTCCTTAGCTTCTGTTTATCCTGGAATGTTTTGATTACACCATCGTATGTGGTTGATAGCTTTGCTGGATAAAGGATTCTTAGTTGGCAATTTTTTCTTTCAGGGTTTTATATATGTCTCCCCATTGCCTTCTTGGTTGCATGGTTTCTGCTGAGAGATCTGAGCTTAATCTGACTTGCTTGCCTTTGTATGTAACACTTCTCTTTTGCCTTGCTACTTTCAGGATTCTTTCCTTATGTTTGATTTTGGAGAGCTTGATTATGATATGTCTCAGTGATTTTCTTTTCAGGTCTATAATCCTGGGGTTCATTGAACTTCTTGAATGTTTATCTTTTCACTTTTCAGGATGTTAGAGAAATTTTCTTCCAGCAGTTCTTCAACTATTTCCTCTGTGG
>NW_006408570.1:8378819-8379542 GCF_000296735.1 Chrysochloris asiatica | reverse complement strand
TTAATACTTAATTGAGTATGTGTTTTGGTATTTTTTATGCTTTCTGATTGACTCCAGGTAGATGTGATCAGGATGTGAGCTTCTGTTTTCACTCTTATTATTGCTTAACTTAGAGTAAATTTCACAGATGTTGTCTGCCTCCCTGGTGTATAGCAGTTGGTTATGATTCTTGCCTGGATTTCGGTGTTTTATAGAGTGTGATTGTAGTTATCTCTTCTTGGGTAATATAGGGAGAGAAAGAGTCCCCCAAAGGTAAAAGGGGGAACATAAAACAGCAAAATGACAACAGCAAAAAAACAAGAACAGGAAAAAAAAAAAAAACCACCAAAAAAACTTAGATTGGATACTGTAGTCTATAATCACGAAAAAGGGAGAGGAGTGAGAGAAGAAGAAGAAGAAAATCTATAGCCTAATATGAGTATGACTTTAATGTCCTCTTTCAGTTTCTTGCCTTCAAAGCTGCCTTATAGATTTCAAGATGCCACTGTTAGTTGTTATGTTATCTCAGGATTTAATTTAATTTTCAGCCTATTTTGTTTTTAAACTCTCTTTCCCTCTCCACACCCCTTGTTCTGGCCTTTTCCCTATTAAAAAACAGTTCAGGAAGAAGAGGGGGAAAAAAAAAAAAAAAAAAAGAGTGAGCTGATACAGTCTGATGAATTTGACCTATACCTATGGAGCAGTGACTCAGAGGGAACAAATCCTCGCAGCAAGAAACATTCA
>NW_006408570.1:8369584-8378679 GCF_000296735.1 Chrysochloris asiatica | reverse complement strand
TGATACTGTAGGGAATAATGCTTATCAGTACGGATTATGAGGGTTGGAAATGCAAAAGTAGAAGTTTTGTAACAAGGAAGGGAGTGATTAATTCTCCAGGATAGGAGCGGAGGTCTCTAGGACCATCAATGGAGAAGAGCTGTGAGCAGGACCCTACCCAGAGAAACAGAGATGCCTGAGATGGAGACAGAGATAATAATGTGGAGTGATGAAGCAACTGGGGACTTTGGACCAAGAGAGAGAAAGGGACTGTGGGCCGAAAACTGGGGGGAGGAGGGGGAAGCGTAGGGGGCGGGTTTCTGGGATATACCCTTTGGGTGGCTGATGATGCATGGAAGGGATTGGAACCACGGCAGTGAGATGATATAAAATGGAATGAATGTAAAACTACAGTTCTCCCATGTACACTATCATATAATTTTCAATAAAACATTAAAAAAAAAAAAACAGTTCAGGGCTGGCTCTTTGGCTGAGAGCATCTGTGCACATGTGTTTCAGAAGAATCCACCAGTGGTTGGGGTGGTGGATGTCCACTTACTCAGGCACCCTGTCTAGTCACCAGAAGGGAGGTATGCAAACAGTGTGGGGATGGGGGTGGGGGCAATGAACAGATACCAAAAAAAAGAAAATCAGAACAAAGCAAAACCAACAAAATGTATTATCCACCTTTGCTCCAAGGTTCCCGTGGCTTTATTTCATGGTGGGTCTGCTCCCCTTCTTGTTCTTGCCATTTGGTCTCACCCAAGTTGTCAGCTCCAGGATGCCGAACCTGGCAGATTAAAAAGTATGTGATTTCTTACTTTTGTTATACGTTCCACTAACTATAAGCCTTCAAACTTTTTTTAATATTCCTACTTATGTGGTTCAGAGTTTTGGAGCTCTGTCCTGATCCCACTTCACCTGATATTCTGTGGTATTGCTAATGGTGATCTTCACTACACCGCTACCCTATCTGCCATCAAGTCATACCTTCCCTTCCGTCTTCTTTTGATGCTTTCTGCATCATTCAGTATTTTGCCTATGGAATCCTTCAATATGCAAGTTGAGGTTTGAATTTTTTCTTCATTCTTTCAGGTTGAGAAATGCTGAGTGTGTTCTTCCCTTTTAGTTTTTGAACTTAAGATCTTCGCACATTTCATTCAAATACCTGACTTTGTCTTCTTGAATTGCTCTTTGAAATGTTCTGTTTAGCTCTTTTATATCCTCTTTTCTTCCACTCACTTTAGCTTCTCTAAGCTCAAGAGCAAGTTTCAGAGACTCTTCTGTCATCCCATTGGTCTTTTCATTGTTTCTGTTTTTAATGAATTTGCTTTCTTCCTGTATGATGTTCTTGATGTCATCCCACAACTCTTCTGGTATTTGTTCATAAGTGTCTAATGCATCAAATCTCTTCTTGAGATGGCCTCTAAATACAGGTGGGATATATTCAAGTTCATATTTTGGCTCTTGTGGACTTGTTATAATTTTCTTCAGCTTCAATCTGAACTTGCATATGAGTAAATGATGGTTTTACTACAATCTGCCCCTGATCTTGTATTGGCTGATGATATGGAACTTTTTCACTGTCTTTTCCCTCAGATGTAATCAATTTCATTCCTCTGTATTCCATCTGGTGAGGTCCATGTGTACAGTAATCTTTTATGTTGTTTTAAAAAGGTATTTGCACATCAAGGCAAGTGGTTTGGTCCCATCAGTGCAAACCCCCTTCCAAGAATAAGGCTAAATGGGAATACATGCTCTGATTGGTGACCACACTCATCACTGATAAGGGGAAGTGACGGAAAAACAGCAATGAAGTGGCAAGCTAAGCCCTACAATGTGGAGAGTGAAACGTTCAGCTGATAAAAAGAGAGGGCATATGCACAAGAACAACCACACTTGCAGATAATACCCACTCGACCTAGCTTCAATGACTGGATGAGCAGAACTCAACCAGAAAAAGAATGAAGAGGAAAAAAAGAGTAATCTGATACAATTTGATGAACTTGATCTACACCTATGGAGGCAGTAGCTCAAAAGAGGGAACAAATCCTTACAGAAAGAATTATTCCCACCCCCTCCACACACAAAGTAGACAGGGATGGGCAACTTGGACATTGGCTACCCAAAATAGGGGGTAGGGGGAGCTACAAAGGCAAGAAGTGACTGGCTTACAAGCTTTCAGGAGGGAACCTAGAGCCAGGGGGCCTGGAGGAAGCAGAATCTCCAATGAGTAGTATCCAATCTGTCTAGGCGGAGTTGATGAAATGAAATGCAGATGGGTCTCCTGTGATACAATAGTGAACAATTGTTATCAGGACTGATTGTGAGGGTTGGAAATGTAAAGGGAGACATTTTATAGCAAGGAAGGGAGGAAATAACTCTCCAGTCTAGGAGCGGAGGTTCCTACACCCATCAACGGAGAAGAGCTGAGAGCAGGACCCTACCCAGAGAAGCAGTGATGCCTGAGATGGAGGCAGACACGATGATGTGGAGCGATGGAGCAGTTGTGGACTTTAGATCCAGAGAGGGAGAGTGACTGTGAGCTGAAAACTGAGGCGGGGAGGAGCGTAGGAGGCAGGCTTGCAGGGTATACCCTTTGGTTGGTTGATGGTGCACGGAGGGGAGTATAACCATGGCAATGAAATGATATACGATAGAATGAATGTACAACTAATGTTCTCCCATTTAAACTATCATATAATTCACAATAAAACATTAAAAAAATTAAAAAGGTATTTGCAATGAATAAGTCATTGGTCTTACAAAATTCTATCTTGCAATCTCCAGAATCATTTCTATTACCAAGGCCATATTTTCTAACCACTGATCCCTCCTGTTTATAGCTATCCTTTGTATTCCAATCACCAATAATTATCAATACATCTTGATTGCATGTATGGTCAATTTCAGACTGAAAAGGTTGGTAGAGTTCTTTAATTTCATCACCACTGATTTTAGTGATTGGTGTGTAAATTTGAATAATAGTGGTATTAATTGGTCTTTCTTGTAGACATAGGGATATTATCCTATCACAGGAAGCATTATATTTCAAGAAATATTCTTTTTGATGTAAATATTATGCTATTCCTCTTGAATTTGCTTTCCTCAATATAGTAAATCATATGATTGTTGGATTCAAAATGGCCAATACCAATCCATCTCAGTTCACTAATGCATAAGATATTGATCTTTATGCATTCCATTTCATGTTTGACAGTTTGCAATTTTCCTAGATTCATACATGGTACATTTCATGTTCCAATTATTAATGGATTTTACAAAGAAGCGAGGCAGCTGGAATTTTATGGATTTTAAATATAGGTTTTTAAATATAGGTTTCATCAGACTTGTCCCCATGACAGTGTTGGCCTTCACAAAGAATCTTTCCATCCTCTCCTCTCCTCGTCCCAGTACACACAAATGCCTTAAAGAGTAAAAATGACTTCTAGAAGAGGCAAGGGAATCAATGATGAATAGATGTCAAATTCCCTTCCATTGTAATCTAAGACTCAAGGGCTACTGGACTAGAACTGTTTTTATATTCAGACCATGAGCTCTGATCCCAATTACTTGACCCAGGCCAGTACCTCTTTGTGGTTAATATAATTAATTTTATACCTTTTGGGTCTTGATTGAAGAATGTCATGTCACCCCCTCCTGTCACTGCTTCCTAATGTCACTACCCCCTTGTCACTCCCTCCTCATGTCAACCCTTCCTCAGATAAACCCCTCTTTGTGTCACCCCCTTCATGTCACTCCCTACTCATGTCTGGAATTTTGAGATCTCTTCAGTGAGCACCAATAAGTCAGGCATTTTATGTTCCCCATTCTCCAGTGTCCGTCACTTCCCTTCCTGGGTTCTCCCTTCCCACTTGTTTAATTATTGCTCTGGATTTCTTTGACTCCTCTGCCAATCCCTGGCACTGAACCCCCTCATCTGTCTGATGAGTTCATTTTGCTCAGCAGTTTCATTAAAGAAGACATGGGCATTTTTATCCAAAGCCTACTATCTCCCTGGTAAGAACAGTTCTGTTTTCTTTGCAAGACCAGTAATATCTATCCAGGGATTCTTCTCTGGCTCTTAGAGTGGGTCTCTGGGGCCATTCACTTTCAGGGTTTGACTTTCATGTTGGGTATAACAAGGCAAGCTCTTTGTCTCTCTGTATCAAATTGTTCTGATTTCATCTGGTGTCTCACTTTTCCCTTCTGGGGAAACTAAATTAGAATCTCACAGCATTTTATAAGAAAGCAACTCTCCAGTCTCTCCAATATGTTGTTGAGTGTGGTGGAATCAGTTGTGACTCATATCGACCTTGTATATGATGTCCTAGGAGCAGCGGGTGGGTCTGAACTGCCAACCTTGTGGTAAGTAGTCCAGAGCTTATCTTACAGCGCCACATCATGATTCCAACTTAAATATCTATTATTCCTTTCTACATGCACATAACTTTTAGTTATAGTATAGAAACATTTAATCTTGATCTGGAAGGAACCATTTAACTGATTCCCTGTGTCTGGAACTGGAATTCTGAATGATGTAGTGATGGATTAGTGACAGTCAAGACTGGAACCTACTTTCCATCTTCCTTCTTATATATTCTTGTCACTCTACTATTACTTCATCCAGTCTCGCCAGTCTTTCCTCCAATAAAACCCTACATCAGAAATACAGAAAGAAAGGCCTGGAAATCTACTTTTTAAAAAAAAAATCAACCATTGAAAATCTTGTGGAACACAGTTCTATTTTGATGCACATAATGTTACCAGGAATAGGTGTTGACTTGAGGGCTATTGCTCTTCTCCAGTCTTATATAAAGCCTACAAAAGTGAATGATGAAATACGATAGGATGAATTCCTTGATTCACTAGTTAGCAGGATAAACATGACTTCTATATCTATTCTTAACATTTAAAGAGTTCTTAGCCTCCCCCACCCCAACACCGCCTCACTTTGTGACTAACCTGCCTACCCTTTCAGTCAGTACATACTGATGCTCTGACCAGCTTTCTCCAAAGTGGATTCTCATGAGATGCTTCAGTTAAGAAGGGTTCTGCCTCAGTTCTGTGAAATGCTCATAGCACATTCATTGTGTATGTCAAAGGCTCTGGAAGTGCTAGAATCAGCAAATTGGTATGACTTTGTTTGATCTAATATTTATTAGCCTATTTTATTATGGAAATATTTTCCCATTAATAATCAAAAAACAAACCCATTGAGTTGATAGCTACTCACAGTGACCCTATAGGACAGAGTAGAACAGTTCACTAGTGTTACTAAGGCTGTAATCTTACAGAAACAGATTCTAATCTTTCTCCTGTAGATTGGCTGATGGGTTCAAATTTCTGACCCTTCAGTTAGCAGCCCAGGGTTCTTTTTTCTAACAGTTGTTGTTATTACTGAGTGCCATCTAGTCAGTTCCAACTCATTGTTGCTGTTGTTGTTATGTGTTCTCTAGTTGGTACACCAAATCATAGTGACCTTATGCACTACAGAAACACTACCTTGTCCTGCACTCATATCAAAACCATTGCTAGGCAAGAAGTGACTGGCTTACAAGGTTTCAAGAGGGAGCCTAGATCCAGAGGGCTTGGAGGAAGGTAGAATCTCCACTGAGTAAGTATCCAATCTGTCTAGGTGGGACTGATGAAAGGAAATGCAGATAGGTTTCTTGTGATACAATAGTGAACAATTATTATCAGGATTGCTTGTGAGGGTTGTAAATGTAAAGGTAAATGTTTTGTAGCAAGGAGGGGAGTGATTAGCTTTGCAGTCTAGGAGCAGAGGTCCCTGGGACCATCAAGGGAAAAAAGCGGAGAGCGGGACCCTACCTAGAGAAGCAGTGATGCCTGAGATGGAGGCAGAGACAATGACATGGAGCTATGGAACATCTGGGGGCTTTAGACCCAGAGAGGGAGAGGGGCTGTGTGCTGATGACTTGGGGGCGGGGAGGCAGGCTTGTAGGATATACCCTTTGGATGGTTGATGATACATGGAGAGGATTGTAACCATGGCAATGAAAGGATTTATGAAAGGATGAATGTAAAACTAATGTTCTCCCATGTAAACTATCACATAATTCACAATAAAACACTAAAAAAAAAAAAAAAAATTGCTACATTTAAGCCCACTGCTGCCGCCACTTGCCAATGAATCTTGTTGGGGAGGTCGTCCTCATTTTTCATGGCCCTCTTGATGTCATTCTTGGCCTAGTAACCCTTTTGATTGTCAGATTCAAAATCGATGTCCCAATGCCCAGGATATTGATGTTTACGTGCTCCATTTCAATTGTGACAACTACCAATTTTCCAAGATTCGTGCTTCATGTATTTCATATTCCAGTTACTAATGGATGTTTACAGCTGTTTAGCCTCATTTGAAGTTGTGCCCCATCAGCAAATGAAGGTCTGGAAAGCTTTACTCCATTTGCATCATCATAGTCAACTCTACTTTGAGGAGGTAGCTCTTCTCCAGTCTTATTTTGAGTGCCTTCCAGTCTGAGGGGCTCATCTTTCTTTACTATATCTGACAATATTCTGGTGTTCTTCATCATGTTTCAATAGTCAATATTCTGGTGCTGACAGTGTTCCACTGCTATTCATAAAATTTTCAGTGACTGAATATTCAGAAGTAATTCTTCTCTCCTTCTACCTAGTTTTTCTTAGTCTGGATGCTTAGCTGAAACCTGTCCATTGTGGGTGTGCCTTCGAGTCAGTTCCAACCCACAGTGACCCTGTTTAAGGTTTCTGAGGAGCAGTTGGTGAGCTTGAACCACTGATCTTGTGGTACCCTACTAGTATTTAAAATACCTATTGCATAGCTTCCAGAATCACAGAAACTTGAAAGCCACCACAGTGCAACAAACTGACAGATAAGTGGTGGAAGAACTCTGCAACGAGATGGATTGACAAGTGGCAACAGCAATGGGTTTAAGTGTAGCAATAGTTTTGAGATTGGGCTTCTTCTCTGGCCAGGCAGCTCAGGTAGGAGAGGCTCCGGGGAGAAAGAGGTGGTATCGCACAAAGAAAACCTCCGTCTAGCGGACAGACAGCCTTTGAGCAAACATAAGACCTTGTGTTTCAACATTCTGAACTCGTTTTTTTAAAAGAACAAATTGCTGAGGAATTACAGGCATTTTGAGCTTTCGCCCACTTGCACTCGGCTCCTCTGGCGACTGCCACCGCTCCCTGAAGAAATTAGAGGGCGGGGCTGTAGCCAGCCTGTTCAGAAAGCAGTGCTTCCAGTGGAAAGGAAGCATAAACAAACAAAGCCGAACAAAGCTGCAGGAGCCGACATAGCCCCCCAAAGGGGTCTCCTTGCTCTAGTGTGGGATATCAGTGCGGATATCAAGCAACTCAGGGTACCCACGGTACAGAGAGACAGAGAGAGGCATTTTTGATGTCATCAGACGCAGACACCACCTACTGGCAACCACTACAGCCTGTTCTCCACTGCCTCGGCCTAGGCCCATCCTCCGCCTGGCTGCCAAGACCCAGGTCCGCCAAGGCCAAGGCCCTCCCAAGGCTCAGGCCCAACCGAGGCCCAAACCACCCGTCCACCACCATGGCCCAGGTCCACCCGCCCACTGCCTATCTCCTGATCATATTACTAATAATTATAATAAAATAAAAATAATCATGCCCAATAAGAAACAAATAACATTATCGAAACTGTCCAAAAGCAGAAGAGAGCAGCAAATGCAAAAGAGCTGGAGACAGACAAAGGCTTTATAGAGGAGGAGGAAAGGGTTCCAGATATGCCTGAGAGGGAATTCGGAAGACTGACATGGAAACAAATTCAAATATTCTGAAAAGGGGTAGAGGAAAATAAGGAAGAAGTAAGGAGAGAACTTCAGGAGCAATCTAATAGGATTGACACAGCATTGGAAACAATTCAAAACCTGCAAAAAGATGTCCAGGTGATCAATAGCAAGATATCAGAAATAGACAATAGGCTGAAAGGGCAAAGGAGCAGACTAGAAGAGATGGAAGCCAGAACTAGTGAACTGAAAGACAAATCTCTCAATACTGCAAGATAGAAGAGCAAGCAGCTAAAAGGATAAAACAATCCGAAAGGAGTCTAAGATTCATGTTGGATAACATGAAGAGGAATAATGTAAGCATTATTGGCATTCCGGAACAAGAAGAATCAAAGAAATCCACAGAGGAGATAGTTGAAGAGCTTCTGGAAGAAAACTTCCCTAACATCTTGAAAGATGAGAAGATAAACATTCAAGAAGCCCTATGTACCCCAGGAAGGATAGACCCCAAAAGAAAGTCTCCAAGACATATAATAATCAAGCTCTCCAAAATCAAAGACAAGGAAAGAATACCAAAAGCGGCCAGGGAGAAGAGAAGTTTAACTTATAAAGTTAAGCAAATCAGATTAAGTGCTGACTATTCAGAACAAACCATGCAGGCAAGAAGGCAATGGGGAGACATATACAAAACCCAGCAAGAAAAAACTGTCAACCAAGTATCATCTATCCAGCAAAACTACCAATCAAATATGATGGTGCGATCAAAACATTCTAGGATAAATAGAATCTGAGGGATTTTATCAAAACCAACCCAGCACTTCAAAACATCCTAAAGGGAGTTCTGGGGATGGAGAACCAACAAGAATAGACGACAAACAGAGATTGACAGGAATGGCAACACCACCTGGAACACAGGCAACAGAAAGCATAGTCCAGAACAGAACGAGACTACATCAACAAATGCAAGGGAGCCCAGAGATCAACCGAAGGACATAAACATATCAATGTCAAAGAAGGGATGAATGCAGCAACAGAAACCCAGGTGGTGGGGATGCCAGGTAAATTACAGGTTGCAATGGAGTATCCTAAATGCATAGAAAAGTTAGTAGACTACAAGTTAACTCCAAAGAAAGTTAACACTCCACAATATATCATAAAAACAAACCCCAAACACAACAAGTGAATAGAGACACTAGGAAGAAACTGACCAGAATCAACTCAAAAACACAAACCCAATTCAAGAAAGAAAGCAGAACCAAAGAACGAACAACACCACCAAAAAAGTAACATAATGACAGCAATCAATTCACACTTATCAATAATTACATTGAATGTCAATGGATTGAATGCACCAGT
>NW_006408570.1:8355201-8364225 GCF_000296735.1 Chrysochloris asiatica | reverse complement strand
AGAGAAAGGAATAGCCAGAAATATCACCATAGAAAGCTTATAAGTCCGTCTTCTGCCTAAAACTGATAGGAATACCTAAAATGGGGCTACAATGTGTCCAGTAAAGGAGGTTTCCTGAGGATCCTCTGCATTACACAAGACTATAGATGGAAGCCTGAACCACATCCAGACCTTCAGAGATGGGAAACCGTCCTCTTGAAAGGACACGCAGACCAGCCTAGAACAGCCAGAAAACCAGAAGATACATCTCAAAAGAAAGACCTACAGGAAAAATACAAAACAAGAAGGACAGTCCGACTGTTACCAACAAGAACAAGCAAGTTGCTTGCCCAGAAGACATCAAGGCAAGTGCTTGAGTCCTCTCAGTGCAAATCCTCTTCCAAGACCAAGATGCAGTGGAAATACACGCTTTGATTGTCGACCACGCATGTCTCCCATAAGGAGAAATGACTGAAGAACATCAACGAAACAGCGAGCTAAGCCCTGCATCGTTCAGCAGACTACTGGGAACCCGAGTGGTGACTTGGCCGGCCAGCAGCAAGACTGGACTCAGGGAATCATGGACTCAGAGTCAGAGACACAGTCAGGACTAGAGTGGGGAGCAAAGTGATCAGCTGATAAGAAGAGGGCGGGCAGACATAAGAACACCCACACTTGCAGATGATACCCACTTGACTTGGCTTCAATGACTGGATGAACAGAGCTTAATCCAAAGAAGAAAGAAGAGGGGGAAAAAAAAGAGAAAAAATAGTATGATCTGATACAACTTGATAAACTTGACCTGCACCTATAAATGCAGTAGCTCAAAAGAGGAAACAAATCCCTACTCCAAGAATTACTCCCACTCCCTCTGCACAAAGAGTAGATAGAGATGGGCAACTTGAACATTGGCTACCCAAAATGGGGGGAGGGATACAAAGGTAAGAAGTGACTGGCTTACAAGCTTTCAAGAGGGAACCTAGATCAACAGGGTGGGGAGGATGGTAGAGTCCCCAGTGAGTAGTATCCAACCTGTCTAGGAAAGGCTGATGAAAGGAAATGCAGATGGGTCTCTTATGATGCAATAGTGAATAATTGTTATCAGGACTGATTGTGAGGGTTGGAAATGTAAAGGTGGACATTTTATAGCAAGGAGGGGAGTGACTAACCTTTCAGTCTAGGAGCGGAGGGCCCTGGGAACATCACTGGAGAAGAGCAGAGATCGGGACCCCACCCAGAGAAACAGTGAGGCCTGAGATAGAGACAGAGAGTATGACATGAAGAGATGGAGTGGCTGGGGACTTGAGATCCAGAGAGGGAAAGGGGCTGCGTGCTGAGGACCGTGGGGTGGGGGGTCGCAGGCTTGCAGGGTATACCCTTGGGCTGGGTGATGATACATGGACGGGATGGTAACTAGGGCAATGAAAACGATGTATGATCGAATGAATGTAAAACTAATGTTCCCCAATGTAAACTATCACACAATAAAAAAATAAATAATTAAAAAAAAATAGTTTTGAGATTGGTGCTGGGCAGGGTAATGTTTCTTTCTGTTGTGCATAAGGTCACTATAAATCAATAACAACTTAAGGATACTTAACAGTAACAGCAACAGTAAGTTGGAAATGACTAGATGATGCTCAGCAACCATCAGAACATAGTGACCTTGTATAGGGTTTCTGAGAAGCACCTGGTGGATATGAACCACCGACTTTGCAGTAAGCAGTCCAGTGTGTATCCTAGAACACCATACAAGGACTCATATGAGGGAATTTGTTACAGATTTGGTAGTGGTGGTGTGCCGTCAAGTCAGTTCTGACTCTAGTGATCCTGTACAGGATTTCTGAAGGTATAATTTTTTTTAAAGCTTTTATTGTGAATTGAGTGATAATTTACATGGGAGAACATTGGTTTTGCACTCATCCTATCATATTTTGTTTCATTGCAATGATTACAATCCCCTACATGTATCATCATTCAACAGTATTTGCTTCTATTTCCTGTGTGTGTTTTTTTCTTTTGATGTACACAAAAACACTCCTGAATATATAATCATTTAAACCACCAAGGGGCACATTCTGCAAGTCAGCCTCCTGCCCTCCAGTACACAGCCTTTCTCTTTCCATGATTCTAGAGTTCTCAGTGGCTCTATGTCTCAATGTCATCATCTCTGCCTCCATCTCTGGTGCTGCTGCTTCTCTGGATAGGGTCCCACATTTCACTCATGCTCTGCTCCCTTAATGGCCCTAGGGTCCTTTGTTCCTGGAATGTTAGAATAACTACTCTCCCTTTTATGTTATACAACTTCTACCTTTACAGTTCTGACAATCACTACTAGTCATGATAACAATTACTCACTATTGAATCTTAAGAATCTTGTTATCGCCATCTCCTTTCACCAGACCTGTCTAGACAAGATGAAAACTATTCAGTGGGTATTCTACCTTTCCCCACACATTCTGAAACTAAAATCCCTCTTGAAAATTTGTAAGCCAGCCACTTCATGCCTTTACAGCCACCCCCACACCCCATTTTAGATATCCAATGTCTAAGTTGCACATCCCTAACAACCCTGTATACAGTGGAGGTAGATTTGATCCTTGATGTGAAGACTCCTTCCCTCTCAGTTGGTATTTTGAGCTACTACCTCCATAAGCATAGGTCAAGTTCATCAAATTGTAGCAATTTACACTTGTTTCCTTTATTAAGTTTCTTTGTTGTTGTTGTTGTTAAGTGCTGTCAAGTCGGTTCCGACCCATAGCGACCCTGAACAGGGTTTCCGAGGCTATAAATCTTTATGGGAACAGATAGTCTCATCTTTCTCCCGCGGAACCACTGGTAGTTTCGAACTGCTGACCTTGTGGTTCACAGCCTGATTCTTAACCACTATGCTACCAGAGCTCCTTTATCTTCCTCTATTTGAGTTTTGATCATTAAGCCATCGATGCTAGGTCAAATGGGTATGATTTGCAAGTTTGGGTGTTCCTCTGCATTCTCCCTCACTTCATACCAGCTGGACACTTCATGCTCAACTCTAGTCCTCCATGGCTAGGTCCTTGTCCATGGGCTTAGAAGTATCCAGGTCTCACCAAACTTCATACCAACCAGGTCTTCCTCTTCTCTGTCTCATCTCCAGGTCGATGGGAGCCTATGGTGTAATTCTTTATGGGCGTGAAAGACCTCATCTTTTTTCCTGTGGTGCCATTAGTAGATTCGAACTGCATGACTCATTTTTTAACAGTACATGTTGTAGAACATATTTTAGGGGCTTGGAATCTAAAATTTAGAGTAAATTAATTTTATTCTCTGTCTCATCTCCAGGTCGATGGGAGCCTATGGTGTAATTCTTTATGGGCGTGAAAGACCTCATCTTTTTTCCTGTGGTGCCATTAGTAGATTCGAACTGCATGACTCATTTTTTAACAGTACATGTTGCAGAACATATTTTAGGGGCTTGGAATCTAAAATTTAGAGTAAATTAATTTTATTGACTGATTTGGAACAAATAGCTTTACTTTCTGTGAGCACAGAGTTTTTCACCTAAGATCTTGACATATTTCCTGTCCTATAGGAGCTCTGGTAGCGTAGTGGTTACGAATCGGGCTGCGAACCTTAAGGTCAGCGGTTCGAAACTACCAGCCGCTCCGCGGGAGAAAGATGAGGCTTTCTACTCCCGTAAGGATTTACACCCTCGGAAACCCTGTACAGGGTCGCTATGGGTCGGAACCGACTCGACGGCACTTAACAACAACAACAACAACTTATATCAGTACTGCTTGAAGAGCTGCTGAGATAATAGATTGGAAGGCATGTCAGTCACTCCAAAAGATGATATGAATGCAGACAATGATGGCAATGATATTGACATTGGTGCTACTAACCCTCTTTCTTTAGGCCATGCATTTACATGGGTGTCAAAAACTCCTAGAAGGGATTAAGAATTAGTCATATTGGGCTTAATCAGTTATGTGAGGAGAAGAAATATGGCTGGAGAATGAAAACATGGGAGAGTCAGTCTTTTGTGAGCAAATCCAAGGATTTCTCCTTTTGCACCATAAGAAGGAAGGTAGATTGGACTAGATGTCAGCAAATGGATTTCAGTAATTCAGAGCGGAACCAGAGAAAACTAGTTTCTCACCAGTGGGCTTATATGCATGTGTCCCTGTCTGCCAGGCTGGTGGCCAGGAAAACATCTGTTACACATTTCAATAGGGGTGCTTTGAACACATGATGTTGTAACTCAAAAGAGTGATGTCGGTGGTGGGGAAACCCAGAGATCACAACAGGCCGGATACTAAACGTGACATTAGCCCTTTAAGGCTTTGTCCTTCTGACCATTCTAGTTTCCTAATCTTCCTGCCAAGTGGGCTGGAAGCCAAAATATTTCTTAACTTTGCATTTATGTCAGGGTGTTAATCTCATAGGCAACCAACTCCTATTTAATAAACTCAAATTCCCAGGCCCTCCCCTTCAGGGATGCCTGACCATGCTTTTTTGAAGCTCAGCAGACATGCGCCTGCCTCTGTCTTTTCCTGCCTGGGAAGAGTGTTGACACAGGAGTGTCAGGGCACCATACAGCTGTCATCAGTCCCATGCCACAGATGGCACCTCAAATATGCATCCCTTCCCAAGGCTCTACCTCATTCCTGTGAGCAATCTACTTACCTCCGGGCCTCACACTACACATGAAGAACAGCAGGGGACACAGGAGAGGGCACTCAAGAGCCTTTACACCTAGCTGGAACACGAGAAGAATGGTCTCTCACCCTTGCTCAGTCCCATTTTTAATCACTACCCATGAATAATGATAATAAAGTACTTGAATTACCAAGATTCCCATTTATTACTCTGGCTGCCTCTCCACAAGGCATCTCTTTCCCCCTTTGCCAGGAACAGATCACTCTTGACACTTTTAGAAGGCCCTGGGCCCCGCTCAATTATTGGCCTAATCTCTCCCTGCTTGGAAAGCAGAATTCTTTTCTAACTAAAGTTTTTAGAAAGTTAAGAGGCTACCCTTTGCTTTACTCATTGGAATGACTTCCTTCATGGGCTAATGTATTCTCCTGTCAGTATATTTCATGGGCTCAGCAACATCTGCAGGATGTGGAAAGAACAGAAACAAACCAGATGTTTCAAAAAGGTAGCTCCACTAAGCCTTCTTAACGTAATTATTGCAATATCGCATCCGCATTTTACTGTACCTCTTCGATATTTATTTGCTGTTAACTTTTTCTGTAGAACACCAAACTCAGGGATCTGAGTTCCTCCTAAATGGATTTGCAATCTTAAAAAAAAAAAAAAAAAAAATTGACATATATCCTCCATTAAATCCAAATTTCCTTTATCAAATTTTAGAGAGGAAAAATAGATTAAGGAAATGTAGATATTTATCTCAGCCTTCAACATTTACACTCATTTAGTTAATTAGCACTTAATTACACTGTCAAAGGGGAAATTTTTACCACGAAAAGACCAAACCCGGCCCCTCAGGCCCTCACTTCTTCAGAGAGGCAGACTTTGCTCAGAGCCAGCTCTTTCCTCTACGAAACATTTGTAATGATTACTTGACAAGAAGTGCAGATACAAAATTACGCAGTGGAGAGCCATCATTCACCAGAGCCCCTCTGGAGTTTTCAAGCTGGAGCAACAGTGCCCCCCAAAGCCAGCGGCCAGAAATATCCTGGAAGTGAACACAGGCTGCCCAAACTTCTATTTTCTGCTTTATAAGTGGAGGAGCTATTTTTAGGAGTTGCTGGCCAAAGAGCGGGGCTCTATTACAACCAGACGAGCATTCCAACCAAGCTGGGGAGCCTGGGCTGGAAACAGAGAATGTTTCCACCTATTTTAACTCAGACGCCAGGAATTCTCTTAGGAGGAGCTTGGAGCTGGAGAGCTGGGGAGATGCGGTATATAATTGGAAAACTTCAGAGGTTTGCCAAATTCGCAGGAACAATGTATAACTAGATTAATGCATAAATAACTCTTATTAACCAAAATGCAGCTGAATAGAGTCGTTTGTCATCAACGTTTCTCCATCTTTTAACAAATGGCAATTTTTTGGGTCTTACAGGTTCCCTGCCAAGTAGAAGACCTCATTAGAGCTGTTGGAAAATAATAGTATTCTAATTAGTTTAATTATGATGTGATGAATTATCAACCTGATTTACAAAAAGAAAACAATATGCAATTACCTTTTTTTATGTCCATGATTCTGTTTTGTAAAACAGGAAATGAAGCATAACATCCTTAATTTTATCATTAGGACAAAATCCTAGACACCTCAATGCAGTGGTATGATGAGCATATAATGAAGCCAATAGTCCCCAGTCCTCCAGCGGCTCCCTGTGTACATTTCTAGACTGCCTTTTGGCTCCCAGAATGGAAACTGCATTAAGCTGGAGTCTGACCCAAATTTCCCTTTCAAGTTCTAAACCCTGTATTCTGTTTTCTCTTCTATTCTGCAGTACGATTGCCCTGTAAAAGATGAAATATCATATTCTTGAAAGACAATGAGCTGATGAAATTACTATATCAGTATGCTTTTGGGGACAATGCAAGAATAAAATAATATAGTGTGGGAAATAATGAATGCAAGCCGGGGATCCTAATTTCTAAATTTTTCAAATCATAAAATTAATATAATCCTAAACACCTATGGTATCATGGTTAAGATTGTTTGCCAATTTAGCTAGGCCAAGATTCTCAGTGGCTTGGTAATTACGATGTAGTCAAGCCCCATAATGAGATTGACATGAGTAATTATATCCATGATGACATCTGCTAGGAGCAGCCAATCAGTGAAAAGGGAGTTTTCTTGGGGGCATGGTCTGCACCTAATATATGTAGACATTCTAGCAAAGGACTCCTGGTGTGTAGGATCAGCACTGGACTGGGAACCACAGGGTCAGAAGTTCAAACCTGCCAGTTGCTCCTTGGAAACCCTATGCTGGGTCAGTGCCCACTCAATGGCACTAAACAACAACAAAAAGCAAAGCTGTCTGGGCCATTATTATCTGACATCTGATTATTTGCTCTTGAACCAGGGGCCTGACACACTACTGGCCAATCTTGAGGTTTGCTAGTCTCTGCAGTATATGAGTCAGCAGCCTGTCATCGTACCTCTTTGTCTTAGATTTGACAGCGTCTGCAACCAGCAGTCTGTTGTCTGACCAGCTTGACGATCTTGCAGTTATCAACCTCTACAATTATCTGAATCGTAAGTCCCCAGCCTGATGTCTATCCTACAGACTTGGGACATGTCAACCTCTACAATCACACGAGACAAATATCTCCCTGTCCTGGTGTGCACCATACGCTAAGTACTCAACCATAAGGTTGGTCTGAACCACAAGGTCAGAGGTTCAAACTCACCAACAACAACATATGTTGTTGTTGTTGTTAAGTGCTGTTGAGTCAGTTCCAACTCACAGAGACCCTATATAGAGTTTCTAAGCTTGAACCTCCAACTTTGCGGTTCAAATTGACCTTGCGGCAGGCCACACTGGAACTCCATACATATGTGAGGGAGGTTCAGAAAGTTCATAGGAAGTTCCATTCTTTTTTAATTCCATTTTTCAATGAATGTTTGGAAGCCTCTTTATAGAAATTTCACTGGTTTTGTATATCTAGAAAACTCAGCCTAGGACAATATACTGGGTTGTTGTTGTTAAGTACCGTGGGGTCGGTTCCGACTCATGGTGACTCTGTCCCTGTACATGGTTTCCGAGGCAGTTACAGGAGCAGAAAGCCTCATAGTATAATAAATATATAGCAACTACCTGCTTCCCCCCAAATCACCCCCAAAGAAAAACCAACAAATGCAATAAGACTTCAAAACCACTACAGCACCATCAGAATGGCAAGAATTAAAAGGACTGATAATGCTCACTATTTGTAAGGTTGAAAATTAGAATTAGGGAACAAATCTTTACAGTGAAGATAACTCCCACCCCCTTGGTACACAGGGTAGACAGGGATGGTCAACTTAGACATTGGCTACCCAAAATGGGGGAGGGGAGGCTACAAAGGCAAGAAGTGACGGGCTTACAGGCTTTCAAGAGGAAACCTAGATCCAGAGGGCACTGAGGAAGGTAGAATCTCCACTGAGTAGTATCTAATCTGTCTGGGTGGGGCTAGTGAAAGGTGATGGGGATAATACTTTTGTGGTACAACAGTGAATAATTGCTATCGGACTGACTGCGAGGGTTGGAAATATAAAGGTAGATGTTTTGTAGCAAAAGGTGGGGAGTGGTTCATTTTGCAGACCAGGAGCGGAGGTGACTGGGACCATCAAGTGTGAAAAGTGGAATTCTCATTCATTCTTAGTGGAAGTATAAATTGGTATGATCACTATGGAAAACTGTTTAGTGATATCCAGTAGATATATCAGTCTGGTTGGTTGGTGATGCTGTTAGCTGTCAGTCAGTCAGCTGTAACTCTTGCTGTCCCTGTGTACCACAGAACAAAAGCTTGTCCCATCTAATACCATCTTCGTAATTGTTAGTATTCTCGAATCCATTGTTGGGGGCACTGTGTATTTTGAGTGCTTTCTAACATGGTGTCTCATATCCCAACACTGTATCAGAAAATCTTCTATTGTGATTCACAGAGTTTTCATTGAATAATTTCACAAAGTTGATCACCAGGATTTTCTTCCTTGTTTGTAAGCTCCAATGAAACCTGTTCTTTATGGGTGACCCTGCTAGTATTTGAAATACTGAAGACAACTTCTATCACCATATGCAAGCCACCACAGCATGGAAAATGGACAGACTAATGGTGTCTATAAATCCAAAGACACAGTTCTACTCCTGGGTATATATCCAAACTTAAGTTCCTATGAACATGTTAATAAAGGTCTTTTCATAAACAAATGCAATGTGCATATGTTTTTATCAAAAGGTCTTTTTATGAAAATGTTCATAGGAGCTTTATTTTTATTTATTTATTTTTTAAATGTTTTATTGTGAATTATATGATAGTTTACATGAGAGAACTTTAGTTTTACATTCATTCCATCGTATATCATTTCATTGCCATGGTTCC
>NW_006408570.1:8329249-8354816 GCF_000296735.1 Chrysochloris asiatica | reverse complement strand
CTCACTGGTGATTCTGCCTTCCTCCATGCCCCCTAGCTCTAGGTTCCCTCTTGAAAGCTTGTAAGCCAGTCACTTCTTGCCTTTGTAGTCCCCCACTCCCCGTTTGGGTATCCAATGTCCAAGTTGCCCATCTCTGTCTACTCTGTGTGTGGAGGGGGTGGGAATGTTTCTTGCTGTAAGGATTTATTGCCTCTTTTGAGTCACTGCATTCATAGGTATAGGTCAAGTTCATCAGATTGTATCAGCTCAATCTTTTTTTTTTTCCCCTCTTCTTTCTTCTCCTGGTTGAACTCTGATCATCCAGTCATCCAGTCCAAGTCACGTGGGTACCATCTGCCTGTGTGGGTGTTCTTGTGCACATGCCCTCTCTTCCCATCAGCCGGAAGCTCCATTTTCCACTTGAGTCCTCCGTGGCCATGCCACTGACTCTGGACCCAGGAGTCCCCAGGTCTCCTCACACTGCTTGCCAACCAGGTCCCCAGCTGGGTCCACAGAAGCCCACTGAATATTGTAAGGTTAGCTCGGCGCTTCATTGCTGCCTTTATCCCACTTCTCCCCATTGGTGAAGCGTGTGGTCACCAATCAGAGCGTGCATTTCCACCGAGTCTCAGTCTCGGAAGGGAGGAGCTTTATTTTTAAGAATTCCAAATTAGAAACAAACCAAACTAATAGAAAGGATAAATTGTGACATGTTGCTTCAATTTGTTGTTGCTGGTTAGTACCATAGAGTTGGTTCTGATTCATAGTGATCCTGTAAAGGGTTTCTGAGGAGTGGCTGGTGGATTTGAACCAGCAACTTTATAGTTCAAACCTACCTTGCAGTCCACTGCTTATCCTACAGTACTACAACAGAACTTCTTCAATAGTATACAGTATATCAGTGTTACCTAAACACCAAAGCAGTGCATATGATATGATTTCAATTATATCTTATTCAAAAATAGGCAAAACTAATAATACATGGTGAAGGGAACCTTGGTGATGTAGTAGTTATATGTTAGGGCTGGCATTTCAAATCCACAAACTTTCTGCTCCCTGGGAGATTTATAGCCTCAGAAACCCTATACAAGGTCGCTGTGAGTCAGAACATACAACAATATATGGTGGAATAAACCATATAGGGAGTCCTGGTGTGGTGTGTGCATTAATACACTGGACTTCAAAGTTGGTTTGAACTGCAGGGTCGGTGGTTCAAGATCACCAGCTGCTCCTTGGAAACCCTATACAGGGTCATTATGGACTGACACCAATTTGATAGCACTTAACAACAACAAACCATATAGGGTAGACGTAATGACTGAACAGAGCATGAGGGAGCCTTCTGGGGGTGTGTTGGGGTTGCTATCTCTCTTCATCTGGGTGTTGTACATGAGTATATACATACTCTGGTGTTTGTGTGTCTCACTTTCTGTACATGAGACCATAATAAAAAGTAAAAACAAAATCAAAAAAGATGCCTCCTCCTACAAGCCACAGTCATGTGCTTCAAATGTGGATCTCTCATGCCACTTTCTACATCCAATCCTCGAAGACATCACCTTCCTCTGAAAATCATCTGTAGATACCTCGCTTAGCCAACAAAGACCACATATGTTCTGGTCATTCACTACCTTGGCCACCTCTCCCTCCCAACTCCTCTTAACCCACTCCCTCTTGCTGACTCCATTCCAGCCATACTGCTATTTTTTTCTCCCACATACAAAGCTCATTCCTACCTAGGTTCTTGGCACTTGCTATTGACTATGCCTAGAATGCTCTTCTTCCATATCTCCTGTTGTCCATTCTGACTTATCACTCAGCTCTTGACTCAATTGCCCTCTCCTCCAGGAGGCCTTCCTGGACTGCCTTAGCACAGATAGCAAGCTCTAACACCATCTAGTATACTGCTGTATTGATCTTGTTTCGTTTTCTATGTGGTGCTTACTTCTGTCTAATTTATTTTGTGTATGTACTTGTTTACTTTTTGAGACCTCCATTAATACATATGCTCTCTAAGAGAGGCGACAAGGCCAGTCTTGCTTGCTACTGTATCTCCAGTGCCTAGGAAGGATCCTGGCATTGAGTTGACAATAGATAATGATGCATAATAGCAATGACTTCATAAATGAAAAAGATCACTATCTTCATAAGTTAATGGTCATGGTTATGTTTATAAGAGGTAGCATGGCATAGTCAGAAAAGCACTAGATATGAAGTCAGACGATTGAGAAGATCGGAGTATCTGATAAACTTCTTTAACATTCTTTGATCCTCATCTACTTAATTCCAGTTGGGAGATTAAGCAGATAGACATGATAAGATTGTGAACAACCCAAGACACAGACACAAGGACCAAAGGCGAGACCTCAAAAGAGGAAGCTGTCAGATCAGGTTGATGTGATCAGGGACCTTACCAGGGAGGTGGCACATTCTCAAGCTGGGTGTAAGGAATGGGAGTAGATGGGGAAGTGGAGAAGGTCCTAAATGGTGGAGTTGGATAAGAAAATGGGCAAGGGTAAGAAAACCTAAAACAGGGTCAAAGGTCAAGAGTAGATACATTGTACTCAAGCTGAAAATTCATACAGTGACCTTCTGCTCCATTTATTGAACTTGTTCTGATCTTAAAAAGATACTTTGCCCATGCCATGATCCAATCTTGTCCAAAGAGCAGGCAGTCTTTGTTTGTATCTATTATATGGAACCCTGGTGTCAAGCTGTGGACCGCAAAGTCATTTTGAACCACAAGTTCAATGGTTCAAATTCATCAGCCCTTATTGGAAGCCCTATACAGGGCCACTTATGAGTCAGAACTGACTCTGAGGCACTTAACAACAACAACAAGATGAATACTAATCTTTCTTGAAACTGTGGCCAGAAATATAATATAAAATCAAATGTCAAGAAATGTCTTATTGTTCCTAGCACAATACAAATTTAAAACATGTACAAAGTGAAATATCTGTACACAAAACGAATAACCTGTATGGATATATTCTTTTACTCATTTGCTCTAATATCTTTGACTATTAATTATTGTTAGTTAATTGGTTACTTTTGGAAGTCCAAATACTATCCTGTTATCTCCATCTGCTACCAACAAACCAGTCATAATGTTAAAAAATAACCTATAATTGATTTTTAAACTACAAATGTTTCCAAATAAATTTTTGTCTTCTTTTTTCAGAGTAGAAATAATTGTATTAGATTGAATGTGTTGTCCAGGAAGGAAAATGAATGTGTGTGTATACATAGCTGGAGGATGATGAATAACACACAGATCCAATGACTTATAAGTAAAACAGTATTTAGAGCCTAGACAAGCTCAGTCTGCCAGAAGTGGGATGCATGCAGAGATGAAGAGGAAATTCACTAATGTCAATTGTCCTTCATTTGAACACAGTTTAGGGCTTGATCTGGGAGAGAAAGGGGGCTTCATTCAGTTGTTATTTCTTTAGAAATTATTCATTTCTTCTTACTGAACAACGGGAAACACATGTGAAGAGGTGAATGTTACACTGAGGAAGGCTCAGTTGGACATAATTTGACATTGAGCTTGTAAATTGTGAATTTCAGGCCTCCAGTTCTGAGGTTGAGACCCAAGATTGGCAATGGCTACCTTTTAATTACAAGTAACTCTGGGAGTGTAGTGGTTACGAGTCTGTCAGCAGTTTGAAATTACCAGAAATTCCATGAGGTAAAGATGAGGCTTTTTGGTCCTGTAAAGATTTACAGCCTCAAAAACCCTAAGGGGGGCACTATGAGTTGGAACCTATTCCACGGCATATAACCACCATCACCTTTCTGTTACAGAATCAAACCAAAGGATTTCAGCCTTTTTTCTGTGCACTCTTCTCCTATTCCATAAAAGTAGGAAAGTTGATGTTGTCTTCCACAGGACCAACATTAACAGTTATCTAATTAGGCTAACTTTTAGTGCCTTTTGATTCAGCTAGTTTTTTGGGGTCCATCTTCGGGTTCCTAGTCCACTACCCATGCCACTAGTATTTTAAGTACCAATAGGGTCACCCATGATGGACAGGTTTCAGTGGCACTTCCAGACTAGGACAGGCTAGAAAGGAGAGGCTGACCGCTTCTGAAAGGATAAACACTTTAAATCTTCTGAATAGCAGCCGAACATTGTCTGATAGAGTGCTGAAAGACGAAGAACAGCAATTCCAGAATACTTAATTTTGCTCATGCGAAAACTGTACATAGACCAAGAGGCAGTCGTTCACACGGAACAAAAGGCTACTCAATGATTTAAGATCAGGAAAAGTGTGCATCAGTGTTGTATCCTTTCACCGTACTTATTTCAATCTTAAAATCCTGAGTAAATAATCTGAAAAACTGGATTATATGAAGAAGAACATTGCATCAGGACTTTCTGAGTGCAGATTACACAACCTAGATTACTGGAAATGAAAAGGACTTGAAGTAATTCTGGATGAAGTGCAGTCTCTTCAGTATTAATTGAACCCCAATACAAAGAAAACAAAAATCCTAACAGCAGAACCAATAAATACCATCATGAAAATAAATAACTAAATAACGTAATGATAGATGGAGGAAAAATAGAAGTTGTCAAAGATTTCGTTTTGCTTGGATCCACAATCAACACTCATGGAAGCAGCAGTCAAGAAATCAAACTATATATGTTAGGCAAATCTGCTGCACAAGACTTCTTTCAAGCATTCAAGAGCAAAGATGTCAGTTTGAGGATGGGGCTGTGCCTAACCCAAACTATGGTATTTTTCAGTCACTTCATATGCATGTGGAAGCTGGACACAGAATCAGGAAGACCTTAGAAGAATTGATGCATTTGAATTATAGTTTTGGCAAAGAATATTGCTAGAAAAAAAAAAAATCTGCTTTGGAAGGAAGTACAGTCAGACTGTTTCATAGACGCAATGAAGGCAAGACTTAGTATCTCTTATTTTGGATGTGTTGTCAGGAGGGATCAGTCCTTGGAGAAGGACATCATGCTTAGTAAAGTGAAGTGTTAACGAAAAAGAGGAAGACCCCCAACAAGATGGATTGATGTAGAGTGGCAGCAACAATGGACTTGAACACAGCAACAATCATGAAGGATGGCAGAGGACTGGTCAGCATTTTGTTCTATAGCTCACATGCTTCTATGAGTCAGATCAGAACCAACTGACCAATACCTAATAACAACAACAACATGAGTGCCCAATAGTAATTTCAGAAAAGTCCCAAATGGCTAGGGTTACTGTTGTGTACATTATCTGCTCTGACAGTGGTTAAGAAACTTTTAGTTATTACTCGACAATCACTGGTGACTGCCACAGTCAGAAGATCCAGTATCACGTTGTTAAAATTAAAGAAGAAAAAGGAAGGGAAGAAGGAGAAGGAAAAAATACCTTTCATTTATATGAAATGCTTTAAAAAAATCCTCAAATAATAAAAGAACAATTCAAATTCTGCTTCACCATTTATCTCATGCTCTGTCTACATGATTGGCAATAAAACACTACTATCCTAAATTTTACTTAAAATTATTGGTATGGTGCATATAATATATGACATCAATTCTCCATTGATCTTAATCAATAGTTCCACAATGATGATAGATTGGTTTATCTGAAGGTTGCCATTTAATGATTTTGCTCTACCATTCAATCATACTAAGTTGTTTTTTTTTTTTTTAAGTCTCTAACCACAGTCATCTATTTAATCTTAGCTCTCTTCACGGTTTATTTTCTAATAAATCATCCTGATTTACTTATTATTCCATGACAACTCTGTGAATTCTTACCTCCATATGTTTGTTCACACTACTCATCTAAGCACTGCTCTTTCTCCTTCCCTGTCAAAATATCCTCCTCTCAGGCTACATTCCTTGGGTCATCCTCTTCCACACCTCTGAACTCCCAAAACTTGTTGGCATCATTCAGTTCTTAGCATACGTTTTTTTCCCACCACTTGTTTGTCAGTTTAGCATACATTGTGGCTTGCATGTTTCTGTGATACTGGAAACTATTGCATTTTCATTTCAAATATCAGCAATCACCCTTGGTGGGCAGGTTTCAGAGGAGCTTCCAGATTAAGACTTCAAAGGACCTGGTGATCTACTTATAAAGAAACTGGCCAGTGAAAACCTTGTGAATAGCAGTAGCTGGAAGATGTGCACCTAAAGATGAAAGGCACTACAAATACAACTGGAGAAGAGCTGCTTCATCAAAATAGAACCCATATTAATGAGTCAGATGAAGCAAAGCTTCCAGGACCTGCATTTGTTGATAAGACACATTCAAAATGAGAATAAATCACTACAAAATGAAAAGAAATAGCCTAACATAACAATCAGAATGTGGAATGTACAAACTATGTAGAAAAAATGGAAAGATATCATAAATGAAATAGAACATATAAATATGAGTATTCTGTACATTAGTAATATGAAATGGACTGATGTTATCCATTTTGGATCAATCACATGATCTACCATGCCAAGAAAGACAAACAAAATAAGAAAGATGTCACATTCATCATTAAAAAAAAAAAAAATCAAGATTGATCCTGAAGTACAACACTGTCAGTGATAGAATATTATCCATTGCAACAACTATTTAATTTATGCACCAACCACTAATGCCAAAGTTGAAGACATTGAAAATCTTTGCCAACTTCTGCAGTCTGAAATTGATCAAATATGCAACCAAGATGTGTTGATAATTGCTGGTGATTGGAATGTGAAAGTTGGAAACAGAGACGAAGGATCAGTAGCTGGAAAATATGGCCTTGGTGACAGAAGCAATGCCGGAGATCGCATAACAGGATTTTGCAAGACCAATGACTTATTCATTGCAAATACCATTTTTCAACCACATAAACAGCAACTATACACATGGAACTTTCCAGATGGATTACACAAAAATCAAATAGACTACATCTGTGGAATGAGAGGATGGAGACGCTCAATATCATCATTCGGAACAAGGCCAGGGGCAGACTGTGGAATTAATCATCAATAGCTCAAATTCAAGTTCAGCCTGCAGCTGAGAAAAATCAAAACAAATCCACAAGAACCAAAATGTGACATTCAGTATCTATCCCACCTGAAACCATCCAAGAATAGATAGAAGTCACAAAACAAAAATAACCAAAAATCAGACTATTTGTGGGATGACATCAAGGACGTCAAACATGAAGAATTCAAAAGCAATGAAAAGAGAAAGACAGAGCAAAATTAATGTCAGAAGAGACTCTGAATCTTGCTCTTAAACTTAGAGGAGCAAAAGCAAATGAAAAGAGTGACTCAAGAAGTCAAGTAAAGTATTACAATGAAATATACAAAGACCTGGCATTAGAAAATCAACAGAAAGGGAAGCTCAGTATTTCTCAAGCTGAAAAAACTGAAGAAAAAATTCAAACCTTAAGTTGCAATATTCAGAAATTTCATGAGCAAAATACTACGGTTACACAAAAGGCATCAAAGAAGATGGAAGGAATACACAAAGTCACTTTCAGAAAAGAAAAAAAAAAAGATTAACTTTCATCCATTTCAGAAGGAAACATATGATCAAGAACTGATGATGTCGAAGCAAGAAGTTCAAGCTGCACTGAAGGTGTGGGTAAAAAGCAAAGCTTTGGGAATTGAAAGAGGACTTATTGAAAAGCTTCGACAAATATATGTAACCCTAGAAGCACTAACTTGTTTATGCCAAGAAATTTGAAAGAGATCTACCTGGCCAACCAGATCCTTATTTGTGCCCATTACAAAGAAAGGTGATCCAATGGATTGTGAAAACTATTGAACAATATCATTATTGTTGTTATTGTTAAGTGCCATTGACTTGGTTCTGACAAGTGGCTGGTGAATTTGACCCTCTGACCTTGCAGTTCAAACAGACCTTGTGGTCTAGTGCATCATCCCATATTACCACACCAGGACTCCATATCATTATCATATACAAGTAAAATTTTGCTGAAGATAACTGGAAAATGATCGCAGCAGTACATTGTCAGGGAATTGGCAGCAATCCAAACCAGATTTACAAGAGGATTAGGAACAAGAGATGGCATTGCTGATGTCATATGGATCTTGTCTGAAAGCAGAGAATAATAAGAAATATGTTTACTGTGTTTTACTGACTACACTAAGTTATTAGACTGTCTGGATCATAACATTGCAAAGAATGACAATTTTGGAATACTTTAATTGTGCGTGTGCAGACAAAGTACATAGACTAAAAGACAAAATGAGGGGCTTCTGCATGATGTAGAATCAAGAAAGGTGTGTGCCAAGATTGGATCCTCGTACCATACTTGTTCAGTCTGTATGCTTAATGAATAACCAGGATGCTAGACCATATGAAAAAGAATTTGGCATCAGCACTGAAGGAAAATTCAGTAACAACCTGCAATGTGCAAATGAGACAACCTTGTTTACTGAAAGTGAACACGACTTGAAACACTGATGAAGATCAAAGACTACAGCCTTTAGTATGGATTACACCTCAACATAAAGTAAATAAATATCCTCACAGTTGGACCAATAAGCAACATAATGATAAAGGGACAAAACATTGACATTGTCAAGAGTTTCATTTCACTTGGATCCACAATCAATGCCTATGAAAGCAGCAGTCAAGAAATCACATTGCATATTTCATTGGGCAAATATCCTTTAAAAGATCTCTTTCAAATATTAAAAAGCAAAGATGTCACTTTAGAACTAAGGTGCAATTGATCCAAGCCATGGTCTTTTTAGTTACGCATATGCATATGAAAGTGATACAATGAATAAAGAAGACTGAAGAACAGGGTAATGAATTTCTTCTCTCACTCTTTGTTGTAACTTTCAATTGTGAATTGAGTGAAGGTTTACAGAGCAGATCATCAGTTTTACATTCAACAAATCATATACTTCATTTCTTCTCAATGATGCATGACTTATCCCACTTCCTCCCTTTTTCTTGTTTCCATTCCTCCTTCTTCCCAAACCCTCTGAACTTTGTCCTTGGTTGACAATTTTATGCTGTGCGTATCTCACCCCTGTCGTTGTCCCCACTATATACTTGTTTGGAAACTGAGCCACAAGGATGAGTTCTATTCCACACTTGAAGTTCCAGACGAGAGGCCATCATCTCAGAGTTCCAATGGTCTCTATCTGACCAGGAAGCCTGACCTTTTTTTTTTTTTAATAATTTTGAGTTTTGTTCCACATTTTCTATCACTATATTCAGGACCTTCTAATACCTTTCAGTGCAGTTGGTAGTTGTAAGTAGGCACCATCTAGTTCTTCAGGTCTCAGGGTTATGGAAACTGGTGTTCAAGTGGCCCATTAGTCTGTGGGACTAATTGTTTACAAGCTTTTTCAATTTTCATCACTCTTCTTTCCTCCAGACAGGAAGAGACCAATAGTTGCACCTTAGATGGCTGCTCATCTTTTAAGACCACAGTTGTTACTCACCAAAGTAGGAGGTACAACAGTGTCTTATAGACTGTGTTATACCAATTGACTATGGTGTTCCCCTGAGACTGAGGTCCTGAGCCCCCAGACCCAGAAACTAATTCTTTCAAGGTGTTTAGTGATGTCTATGAACTTTGTTCCCTGTATACTGTACTACATTCATGAATATATTTGTAGCAAAGGTAAATAACCATGTACAAATATCCTGTTAATTCTTTAGATATTTTAAAAATATATTCCCACTCCAGCTTCTACACCCATTCAGCCTGCATGTCTATCTATGTATCTGCCCATGTTGTTGTTGCATGCCATTGTGTAGGCTCTGACTCAAAGTGATCATATGTAGGGTTTCCAACACTGTAATTCTTTATGGGAACAGAAATCCTTGTCTTTCTCCCATGGAGTAGCTGGTAGAATCAAACTGCTATCTTTGTGGCTAGTAGCCCAATGTGTAACCCACTGTGCCATCAGGGCTCCCATATCGATCCATGTTATTGTGTGCCGTGGAGTCGGTTCCGACTCATAGAGACCTTGTACAGGGTTTCTGTGGCTGTAAATCTTTATGGGAGCAGAATGCCTCATCTTTTTCCCACAGAGCAGCTGGTAGTTTCAAACTGCTGACCTTAAGGTTCACAGCCCAATTTGTAACCACTATGCTACCAGAGATCACTATTATTGCAGAACTGTGTCTAGAACTATATTTACTTCTGTTGCCTTCAACTTTTGCACTCCTCCCCATGTCTTCCCATGCCTCCATCTTTCTTTTGCCAGCCTCCCTTTTATTGCACATTCCCTTCACTTTACCCAAGTTAGCATGCGTCTATACTCTAGCCAGTGAATTATTCCCCTTTACTTCCAACTCCTGGTAACCATTTCTTTTAGTGTGAAAACCTCTTACTAACTTTTTAGAATAGTGGTCTCATATAATATTTGTCTGTTTTTGTGGCTAATTTCACTCAGGGGAGTCCTGGTGGCGTAGTGGGTTATTCATTGAGCTGTTAACCATTCCACCAGCTGTTCCATGGGAGAAAGATTAGGCTTTCTACTCCTGTAAAGATTTACAGCCTCTGAAGCCCTATACATGGTTGTTATGAGTCAGAACCAACACCATTCCATGGCACACAACACCAATTTCACTCAGCCTATTTACACTGAATGTAAATACTAAAGTATTTGTATTTAGTGTAATTATCAAAAGGTATGAATTGATTACTATTATTGTGCTGTGTGTTTTTTGTGGTACTGATGGTTTCTTTATTCTATATAATTTTCTATGCTGAGTTCATTGTTGGTGGGTTTATTGCCATTTTCTTTGCTGCTGTTCTTTTAGTGTTTATTATATTGTACCCTGTTGGGTAAGCTCTGGACTGCTAACTGCAAGGTCAGTATTTCAAACACACCAGCTTCTCTCAGGAACTCCATACAGGGCCACCATAAGTTGAACCAACTCAAAACAATATTTATGATTTTTCTCTTATTTTAATGAGGTTTATTAATTTTTCTTTGAGGTTACTCTGTAATATAGTAATTTCTTTCCAAGTTAAAACAGTCTCAGGTCCATGTGTATAGTCATCTTTTATGTTGTTTAACAAAGGTTTTTGCAATGAAAAAGTCAGGTTCTTTCAGAATTTGTTCATGAAATCTCCAGCATCGTTTCTATCACCAAGGCCATATATTCCAAATTCACCATATTTAAGGGACATTTTGCTTGGTATATGATTCTTGGTTGGCAAGTCTTTCTTTCAATTTTATATATGTCATCCCATTGCCTTCTTGACTTTATGATTTCTGCTGAGAAATCAGAGCTTATTTGTATTGGTTCTCCTTTATAGGCAACTTTTTGTATTTTTCTAGCAGTTCTCAGAATTCTTTCCTTGTCTCTGGCTTTGGAAAGTTTGATTACAATATGTCTTATTGTTTACTTTTGGGGTCTATCCTGTTTGAGACACCCTGTTGCAACTTCTTAAATGCTTATCTTCTTGTCTTTTGTGATGTTAGGGAATTTGTCTTTCAACAACTCTGAAAATTTTCTCTGTGTCTTTTTTTCTTCTTCTTTTGGTCTTTTTCTGTTTTGGAATTCCAATTACCTGTGAATTACTCCTCTTGATGGTGCCCCACATAAATCTTAGACTTTCTCCAGATTTTTCCTTCTTTTTACTGATTGTTTTTCTAGCAAACTAGAATAGAGAAATTTTTTTCAAGATCTATTTTTGAAATCTGTATTTTTATTTGAAGTTTCTGTATTCTTTCTAGTTTTTTATTCATTCTGTCCATTTGTTCTTGCAGTGTTTTCCTGAATTCTTTAAAAGCTTTTTTCTGTGTTCTCCTTGCTTTTATCTGTAACTTTCTCAGTCTTTTCCTCATTCCATTGAAGATACCTAAATATCATTGTTTTGAATTCTTCAGGTAGTCCAATATCTTTTCTTCCTCTGAAACATTTTCTGACTCTGACTTTTGGTCCCTTGTTTAAGTCACTCTGCCTTGTTTCTTTATGCGAGCTGAAATAGTCTGTTGTCTTCAAGACATTGAGTTGTCATTATATTTGCATTTAATTGATTTCTGTGCATTCCATCTGGTGAGTTCCATGTGTATAGTCATATTTTTTGTTGTTTAACAAATGTATTTGCAATGAAGAAGTCAGTGTTCTTTCAGAATTCATTCATGCAATCTCCAGTATCGCTTCTATCATCAAGGCCATATATTCCAATTACTAATTCTCCTTGTTTCCAACCTTTGTATTTAAATCACTAGTAATTATTAATGCTTCTTGTTTGCATGTTTGATTAATTTCAGACTGGAGAAGTTGGTAGAATTTTTCAATTTCGCCATCATTGGCTTTAGTGGTTGGTGCATAAATTTGAATAATATTTGTATTAACTAGTCTTCCTTATAGGCGTATGGTTATTATATTATCACAGACAACCTTGTACTTCATATGTATGAATTTAGGAGAATTTGAAAGTTTTTAAAAATTAAATGGAATGCATAATCATCAATATGTTGGGCATTTTATTAGCTGAAATCAACTGGCATTGGCCATCTTAAATGGAACAATCACATTTATCATCAAAAAGTAAATTTCAAGATCTATCTTGAAGTTCAATGCTTTCAAAGGAGTCATGGGTAGAGAATTCCAGCAAGGTGGAGGACTAGGTAGACATGCTACACAGACCTTCTACTACAAAGTTACCAAATGATACAGATGGTGATCTTGGCATGCTGAACTGGCAAAGGAAAGGATAGAGAAGTAGATGAATACTGACGAGAAGAAGATGAACAGGGATGACAAAAGAGGAGGCAGACAGGTCACCTGTTGGTGAGACTATCACAAAATTTTTCTAACAGCATTTGATCCAGATGGTGGTTTAATGGTGCAGACATATACCATGACTGGCAACAAGAAAGGTGCAATTCTTTTTTGTTCTCCACATTCTTCTGATGACCAGATGCACGACCAGTCCTCACCTCACCCACCCTTGCACCCACCCTGCTCTGTCAGAGGTCAGAGTCATGCTGTTGTGAGATGGGTGCTGGGTGCCCCACCTCCCATGTCTGCAGGTGTGTGAAATCCACTTCTTCAGACCAGAAGAATGTGTGCAGAGGCAGTCCCTACCCAGTTCTGGACCAGCAAGAACTATCATAACCAGCTGCCCTCTGGGCCTGAAAGAGTTTATTCTGGGAACAATGATCTCAACCACCATTAGGTCTGCATGAACTACTTTCAGAATAGGTGCCCTGACCACAGATAACAACTAGGCCTATAGTAGCTCTATCTAGGACTAGGCACACCACAATCTCAGCCCTCACCCTTCCACCTAGTGAACGCCTTGATTGGCTGAAGGTGCCAACCCATACTGTGTACCCTGTTCCCCACAGTTTTCTCTTATCTGTCTGGACCCTGTCCTGGTTTTTCCCTGTTTTCTTCTTTTTCCCCCTTCTTCTCCTTGCTCCCTTGTTTTTATTCTTTCTTTCTCTGTTTCCTTTTTTCTTTTATTTCTCTTTCTTTCCCCCCTCCTTTTCTTTCTTTTTCACCTCTGGATTTTTCTTTATATTCCCTTGTTTACATATCTTCTTCTCTTTCCCTAGTTTTATTTATTGTGTTTTTTCTTTCTTTTTATTTTCTTTCTTTTTTCTCTTTTTAGTTACTATATTCTATGTCTAGCTACAACCTGTTGGATTTTATTCCCTCCTTTATTTGTTTCCTTTTTTTAGTTTGTTGTGTGTGTGTTCTTTTCACCTTGTTCCACTAAAGAAACAGCACCCATACCCATACAGCCCACAGCCAGACATGATGCAAACCCTCCCACTTGGAAAGAGCCACAACCAGATTCTAATCAATGATAAACAGCAGCCAACACCAGCCAAACTCTCCCTGATTTGCACTATTTAAACAGCAAACAGAGAGCTATGTAGACTTTCCCTCTCTATTACACTCATTAGGAGGCAGGTGGTGAGTTCCTAAGGACACACCAACATTGGAAGATAGCAGCCTGCCCACTTATTGGAAGATATCCTTATTTTTACCCATTCCACAGACAGGAGACCCAACAGAATGTGGAAATCTTCAGACAATATCATTAATATCACATGCAAGCAAAATTTTGCTAAATACAATTTTAAAAAAATAGCTGCAACCATGCATTGACAGGGAAACTGCCATAAGTTTAAACTGGATTCAGACAAAGACACGGAATGAAGAATATCACTGTTGATATCAGATGAATCTTGGCTGAAAGCAGAGAATACCAGAAAGATGTTTACCTGTGCTTTATTGACTATTCAAAGGCTTTTGACTGTGTGGATCATGACAAGCTATGGACAACATTGTGGAGAATGAGTATTCCAGAACACCTAATTGTGCTCATGAGGAACCTGTGCATAGACCAAGAGGCAGTTGTTTGAACAGAACAAGGGGATACCAAATGTTTTAATATCAGGAAAGGTGTGTGCCAGGGTTGTATTCTTTAACTATATTTATTCATTCTGTATATTGAACAAATAATCAGAGAAGCTTGATTATATGAAGTAGAATGTGCCATCAGGATTGGAAGAAGCCTCATTAACAACCTGTGATATGCAGAAGATACAACCTTGCTGCTGAAAACAAAGACTTAAAATATGTACTGATTAAGATCAAAGACCACACCTTCAGTATGGGTTAAACCTCAATATAAAGAAAACAAAATCCCTCACCAATGGACCAATAAATAATATAAAGATAAATGGAGAAAAGATTGAAGTTATCAAAGAGTTCATTTTGCTCAGATCAACCATTAGCACTCATGGAAACAGCAGTCAAGAAATCAAATGATGTTTTGCCCTAAATATATTACACAAGACTTCTTTAAAGAGTTCAAGAGCAAAGATGCTACTTTGAAGACTAAGGTGCAGTTGACCTAAGGCATGGTATATTCAATATCCTCACATGCATGTGAAAGTTGGACAATGAACTAGGAAGACCTTAGAAGAATTGATGCATTTCAGTTACGGTGTTTGATGAGAATATTAAAAGTACCAAGGACTGGCAGAAGAACAAGCAAATCTGTGTTGGAAGAAGTACACCCAGAATGCTCTTTAGAAGTCAGGATGCCCCAGACTTCTTCACTCATACTTTGGACATATTATCAGGAGGGATCAGTTGCTGCAGAAAGACATTGTACTTGGTAAAATGGAAGGTCTGTGAGAAAGAGGAAGACCCCCCCCCCCAACCACCACCCCAATGAGATGTATTGACACAGTTGTAGCAGTAATGGACTCAAGTGTAGCAACGATTGTGAGGTTGTTTTTACTATTAGTTTCCAATGAGTTGACTCCAACTCATGTGACCTTAGGTACAATAGAACAAAACATTGCCCGCGTCTGTGTCATCTTCACAATTGCCAATATATTAGAGTCCATCATCACAGCTATGTTGTTGTAGTTAAGTGTCCTAGAGTCAGTTCTGACTCATCGCAACCCTGTAAAGCATTTCCAAAGAGCAGCTTGTGAGCTTGACCTATCGACCTTCCGGTTCAGATTGACCTCGCAGTGCAGTGCATTAACACGCAGCACCACACCAGGACTCTCTATTATAGTTGAGTGCCAATCAATCTCACTAGTGATTTCCCAGAACCTCATTGGCTGTCTGCTTTACCAATCAGGATCTTCTTCTCCAAAGGTTGATTCCTCCTGATGATGTGTCCAAAGCAAGCAATTCAGATAATGTATTGTTGTTGTTGTTGTTAAATGCCATCGAGTCGGTTCTGACCCATAGCGTCCCTCTATTGGGTTTCTGAGGAGCAGTTGGTGAGCTTGAACTGCCAACCTTACAATTCAAATGGCTTTGCAGTCTGGCGCAATAACCCGCAGTGCCACACCAGAACTCTGGTTCTGTAGTGACCCATAAGTTTGCATTGACTAATTTTGGAAGTAGATTATCAGACCTGCCTTTCTTTCTCATCTGTTTAGAAGCTCTGTTGAAACCTGTCTACTATGAATGAGACTTCTGGTATTCCAAATACTGCTGGCATAGCTTCCAGCATTATAGCAACACACAGCCACCATGATATGGTGCTTTAACACAACCAATCATGGCTCTTGAACAAACTGGTTTTATCTCATATGACTTACATGTTCCTATTTCTTTGTATGCTTCCTATATATTTTTTTTAATGATAAACTAACTTTTACTTGATTGTGTATTTTTGAATTCCTATAAATATATGTGAACATTGTTCTTAGATTCAGTTGAGCTATGTGGAAAGTTCAACCCTTTTGTGGCTAATTTTTTTATTTTTATTTTTAAATTTTTATTGTGAATTGAGTGATAGTTTACATGGGAGAACATTGGTTTTACACTCAACCTATCATATTTCTTTTCATTGCAATGATTACAATCTCCTCCATGCATCATCATTCAATGCTATTTGCTTCTATTCCCTCTGTGGTGTTTTTTTTGTGTGTGTATGTATGTGGGTTTTTTTTGTTGTTGTTTTTTTTTTTAATTTTGAGGGGGGATGTATACAAAAAACACTCAGGAATATATAATCATGTAAACAACCAAAGGGCACATTCTACAAGCCTGCCTCATGGCCACCAGCACACAGACTTTCTAATTCCATGAGAGCACACAGCTCTCTCTCTCCATGTCCTCATCTCTGCCTCCATCTCTGGTGCTGCTACTTCTCTGGATAGGGTCCCACATTCCATTCATGCTCTTCTTCCTTGATGGTCCTAGGGATCTCTGTTCCTGGACTATAAGATTAAAGATTAACTACTCCCCCATTTATGTTACAAAACTTCTACCTTTACAGTTGCGACAATCACAGTCATAATAACAATTACTCACTATTGAATCATAAGAATCTTATTCCCATCTCCTTTCACCAGACCTGTCTAGACAAGATGGAAACTATACAGTGGGGATTGTGGCTTATTTTTAAGCTTTGCTTGGCAACCGTAGGTCTAGGGCCATTTATTCCTCACTACGGAGGCAAGACTCTTCTAAAAATTCTACTCAGTGCCCAGTGAATCATGAGGTTTCTGGTCTGACTGATAGGAACAGAAACTATTTTTTACCTTGCTTAAGTACCATATACTACTCCCTCTGATTTTTCAGGTGATTCTTTTCACCTTCTGGCTAGTTAAAAAAAAAAAAATTTTTTTTAATGCATGTTGTTATTGTTGTTGTGCCTTCTAGTCAGTCCAGATTCATAGTGATTTCTGAGAAACAGTTGGTGAGTTTGAACCACTGATCTTGTAGCTAGCAATCCAGATAAACAGTTCTTATCTTACAGCACCACACCAGGATTTTCACCCATATGTATTAAATATTAAAAGGGAACTGTCTTAATTATCCAGTACTGCTATAACAGAAATACCACAAGTCAATCGCTTTAACAAACAGAAATGTATTCCTCACATTTTGGGAAACTAGAAATCCAAATTCAGGGTGCTGGCTCTAGGGGAGGACTTTCTCTCTGTAAACTCTGAAAGCAGGTCCTTGTCCCTGAGCTTCTATTGTCTGCTTCCTTGGAGATCTCCATGTGGCTTGACATCAATCTTTTCCCCATCTCTGCTTGCTAGGTTGCTTGTTTAATTTACATTATATCTAAAAAGAGATTGACTCAAGATACACCCTACACAAATCCTATTTTCTTAACAAAAATAACCCATCCACAAATGAGATTATAACAGGAGGCATAACACATACTTTGGGGTGACACAAAGTCAACCCAAAACAGGGATCTTTGCAGGGCTCCCTAGGCCTCTTTCTGTGCAGCATTTCTGTCTCTGGCATGCTCCCCTACACACACTAAATGCCATCATCTCTCTATATTATCATCTCCATCTTCTGATTCAGGGAGTCTCCTCTCTGTGCCATAACCTGGAAGCTTTCTGAAGGCTATAAGCTATCAGAGGCTCAACTCAGTATTCTCACTTCTCAGTGATCACTGTCCTTGAATATCTGATGTGAAATGGCTTAAAAAATGTTCTTCCATATATTTTTAAACTGTTCCAGAGGTGATAACATACACACTCCCTATTACCCTACCTTGGCTGGAAACAGAAATTCCATGGAGCACACGAACACTGCCTAATTCTCTTCCTAATCAAGCTACTATCTGGGGAGCAGTTATAATGCCTAATAACATGGTAACAAGGAGGAACATTAGAAGAGAAAGAGAAGTATGTTCTATGAAATACACACTACTTATGCTGGAGTTGGTTATTAGGAAAAGGAGAAGAAATTCTACCTCTACTTAACTTCACCTTATTTGGAACACATGGAAGAGGATGAACTAAATTAAATTCTTCTCTATTTTTGTGGGAAGAGAATAAAACAAAAACAAGGTAAGGTCCAGTCATTCTTCCAATCCCTTCTACATACACAAACAACCCCTTATCTCATTAAGTGATGTGACCCTCTCCACCAAGGAGGGTCATCAGCCAATACAATAGTTGGTGTAACACATCGCAGGATGTGCTCATTATACCACAAAGATAGAGTGGGGACCAAGCAATCACAGGGCAATGCAGAAAATTGTTTTATAAGCTGACTTTTACAAATTGATTTCAAAACTGGGGAGCAATTACCATTAAGCAAAATAATTTGCTGCCCTGAAGAGGGTAGGGCAAGGCAGTAGGTCCAAAGATAACCTAAGCCATCATTAGAGAAATTCAGTTATTTAGTCAATTTTACTTATTTACAGGACTAAAGATTAATGAGTTCAGATACTCACTCAGACAGTAATTAGGTTTCAAAAACATACTATAACACAATCAATCATGGCTCTTGAATGTAATGGCATTAGGGCAGAGTCCTCTTTCAGCTCCAGTTATTAGCAAGTGAGTGGTGAATACTGGGCTTAAGCTGAAAGGCTACCTCAGGGTTCTGCAATAAAATGAAAGAAGACCCTTTAAATAGAAGAATGCATATCTTTGACCCTCTATCCTTTTCTGGGATAGTCTGAAATATTGTGCTCAAGTTGTAGGGCTTGGAACACAACTTCAATGATTGGGAACATTAAAAAAAAAATTTTTTTTTAAACACAGTTGGTATTTCCCTTAAAGGTGTCTTGACTTGAGAATCTAGCTATTTATATACCTTTGAATCTAGTCTTTGAGAGCTGTTTCATTTTAGTTAAGATTTTTAAAATCTTGCTTCCTTATTATATTACAATTAAAGATAATGCAGGAGTTTCCCAAATATACCAGAATCTCAAGAAACCAAATAAAATGAAAAAGAATTTTTAGATGGGGAAGAAGTTTCCATTGCCTATTTTTACTTAGCAAAGAATAGCTTCCTTCATCATAAAACAAGAAATTAGATAAAGGTACAGGTTCTATTGCTGTTGGTTTTGTGTGCCGAGGAGTCGGTTCTGACTCATAGCAACCCTGTACAGCATTTCTGAGCCTGTAAATCTTTACGGGAGCAGAAAGCCTTATCTTTCTCCCACGGAACAGCTGGTAGTTTTGAACTGCTGACCTTGAGATTAGCAGCCCAATTCATAACCACTTCGCTACCAGAGCTAGAGTGACCAAAAGTAAAGCAGAACAATACACTGTTTGGTCCTGTGCCATCCTCAAAATCTTTGCTATGTTTGAGCCCATTGTTGCAGCCATGGTGTCAGTCCATCTTATTGAGGGTCTTCCTCTTTTCCACCCATCCTCTACTTTATCCAGCATGATGTCCTTCTCCAGGGACTAGTCCTTCCTGAAAACATCTCCAAAGTATGTGAGATGAAATCTCCTCATCCCCACTTCTAAGGAACATTCTGGCTTTGCTTCCTCCAAGGCAGATTTGTTCATTCTTCTGGCAGTTCAGGTATATTTAATATTCTTGATCAACACTGCAACTCAAAGGCATTAATCCTTCTTTGTTCTGCCTTAATCATTGTCCAGCTTTCACATGCATATAAGGTCACAGAAAATACCATGACTTGCGTCAGACACACTTTAGTCCTCAAAGTGACTTCTTGTTAATGCTTTTATAAGGTCTTTTGCAGCAGATTTTTGAATACACATAAAATGAAATCCTTGACAATTTCTGTCTTTTCTTCTTTTATCATGATGTTGTTGACAGCTCAGTTGTGAGGATTTTGTTTTCTTTATGTTGAAGTATAATATACACAGAAGGCTTTAGTCTTTAATATTCATTACTAGGTGCTTCAAGTCCTCTTGATTTTCAGCAAACAAGGTTGTGTCATACACATATCACAAGGTGTTAATAAGTCTTCCTCCAGTCCTGGTATTGTGTTCTTCATACAGCCCAGTTTCTTGGTTTATTTACTTAACATACAGATTAAATAAATACAGGAAAAGGATTTTTCTTGATTTTTAGCCATGCAGTTTCCCCTTGTTTTATTTGGAAGACTGGCCCCTTGTCTATGTACAGGTTCTATATGAACACAATGAATCCTGGTCTATGTACAGGTTCTATATGAACACAGTGAAGTGTTCTGGAATTCTCATTCTTTTCAATGTAATCATAATTTGTTGTAATCCACACAAGACAATGTCTTTACATAATCAGTAAAACGTGGGTTTTCTGTGCTTTCAGTCAAGATCCATATGACATCAGCAGTGACCTCACTTATTCCACAAGCTCTTCTGAATCTAGCTTGAATTTTTGACAAGTCCCTGTTAATGTACTGCTGCAACCATTTTTGAGTTACCTTCGACCAAATTCTACTTGGGTGTGATATTAATTATATTTTTAATTTCCCAAAGTGCTAGATTAATGGGAGAGTAGCGACTGGGGACAAAGGAGAAAAGAAACCTGTGATCATTTGGAATAATTTTCTTGTTATTGTTGTTAGATGCTATCAAGTTGGTTCCAACTCATAATGATGCTATGCATAACAGAATGAAATACTGTCCAGTCCTCACAAGTGTTGCTATGTTTGAGCCCACTGTTGCTGCCATTTGTCAATTCATCTCACTGAGAGACTTCCTCTTTTTTACTGACCTTCCACTTTACCAAGCATGATGTCATTGTTCAAGGACTGGTCCCTCCTGATATCATGTTCCAAGTCCTAGGGTTTTGCCATTCTCACTTCTATGGAACATTCTGGCTGGACTTCTTCGAAAATAGATTTGTTTGTTCTTCTGGCAGTTTGTGTTTTCAATATTCTTCTCCAACACCATTATTCAAATGCATCAACTCTACAACAGTCTTCCTTATTCATTGTCCAACTTTTCACATGTCTATGTGGTGACTGAAAATGTCATGGCTTGGGTCAGGCTCACCTGAGTCCTCAAACTGACATTTTAGTTCCTGAACACTTGAAAGAGTTTTGTTTTTGTTTTTTTTTTGTAGCAGATTTGCCTAATGTAACATGTCCTTTGATTTCTTGATTGCTGCTTCCATGAGTGTTGATTGTGGATACAAGCAAGATGAAGTCTTTGACAACTTTAATCTTTTCTCCATTTATCGTGATGCTATTTATTGTCCCAGTTGTGAGGATTTGTGGTTTCTTTACATTGAGGTGCAATTCAAACTGGAGGCTGTAGTCTTTGATCTTCAGTCAGTAAATATTTTAAGTCTTCTTTATTTCTATGCAGCAAGGGTGTGTCATCTGCATAGTGTCAGTTGTTAATGGTTTTTCCCAATCCTTATGTCACATTCTTCTTCATATAATATAGCATCTGGGATTATTTGCTAGGTATACAGATTGCATAAGTATGCTGAAAAAAAGACAACTTTGGGCACACCTTTCCTGATTTTAATTCACTCAGTATATCCTTGTTCTGTTAGAAGTACTGCCTTTTGTTCTTTGTACAAGTTCTTCGTGAGAAAAATTAAAGGGTGGAATACCCTTGTTATCCATAGTTTGTTATGATCCACATATAACAATTGGAATAATTTTAGATTTATATAAAAGTTTCAAAGATAATAAAAAGCATTCCCATACTCCCCTTACTCAGATTTCCATAATGTTAATCTTTACATTACCATGAATATTTGTCAAAACAAGGAGACCAATATCAGTACAATGCTTTTAACTAAACTTCAGATGCCATTTGGATTTCCCCAGTTTTCCCAGTGATGGATATTTTGTTCCAGGATTCCATCCAAGATACTCGTTTGCATTTAGTGATCATGATTCCTTAGTCTGTTCTGGTCTATGACAGCCTTTGAGTGTTTCTTTGTTCCACATGACCTTGAAGATGTTTTGAGAAATAATGGCCAGATGTATTGTATAATATTCTTTGATTTGAAGTTGTCTGATATTTTCTCATAACAGGCTAGGGTTATGGACTTTTGGAAAGGGCACAACAGAGGTGAAGTGTCCTTTTTTTTTTTTTTTTAAGTTTTTATTATGAATTATGTGTTAGTTTTCATGGGTGAACATTATCTTTATATTCATCCTATGGTATTTTGTTTCATTGCAATGATCACAATCCCCTGCATGCATCATCAAACACCCAAAGGGTAAACCCCTCCCTGAGTCCAGAATCCCTAGCCGCTCCTTCCTGTCCACATCATCATCTCTGCCTCCATCCCTAGTGTCACTGCCTCCCCAGACAGGGTCTCTCAGTTCGCATTTCTCCCTTGATGTTTCCAGGGATCTCTGTTCCTGGACTGTAAAATCAGCCATTCCCCTCCTTTTGTTACCAAACATTTACATTTACCTTTCCAGCACTCACCTTTAGACCTCATAGCAATCATTCCCTATTGAACCACAGGAGACCATTCCCCCTCACCTTTTATCAATCCCATCCAGAAAGATTAGACACAATTCAGTGAAGATTCTACCTTTCCCTGTATCCTGTGGATCTAGGTTCCCTATTGAAAGCTTGTAAGCCAGTCACTTCTTGCCTTTGCAGTCCCCCCATTTTGGGTAGCCAAAGTCTAAGTTCCCTATCCCTGTCGACCCTGTGTACCAAGGGGGTGGGAATGATCCTCACTGTAGAGATTTGTCCTCTCCTTTGTCATACTGCATCCACAAGCATAGGTCAAGTTCATCCACTTGTAGTTGGCTACTCTTTCTTTTTTGTTGTTGTTCCTCTTCTTTCTTCCTCTAGTCGTGTCCTGATCATCCAGCCATTGATGCCAGGTCAAATGGGTACTATCTGCAAGTGTGGGTGTTCTTGTGCATCTCCCTTCAAATAATACAGTATCTGGGATTATTTGCTAGGTATACAAAAAGCTGGATGCTTCACACTCCATTCTACTTCTCTGGGGCCATGTCCCTGCCCCGGGGCCCAGGAGTCTCCAGGTCTTGTCATACTGCTGGTTAACTAGGTCTCAATCCAGGTTAACAGGAATCTATTGAATGTGGTCAGACTTAGTTCACAACTTCATTGCTTTCCCCTCTCCCCACCCTCCCCTTCCGCTTATCGGTGACCACCGTGGTCAGCAGCAGGACTGCATGCCTGCTATTGTACTCCAGTTGAGTTTCAGTCTTGGAAGGGGGTTTGCCTTGAGGGGACTGACCACTTGCCTTGATGGCTCCCTGGGGAACAACTTGCTTGTTCTTGTAGTAGTCACTTGGACTGCTGTTATTGTTTTTTATTTTTCCTGCTGGTCTTTCTTTCAAGAAGTATCTTCTGTTCTTCAAGCTGCTTCAGACTGGTCTGCTTGTCCTTTCAAGTGGAAATGTTCCACCTCAGAAGATTCTGGATGGGATCAGGATTCCACAGGTCTTGTGCAATGCAAAGGCTCTTCAGGGAGCCTTATTCACTGGGCAAGTTCAAGCCCTATTTTAGGTATTCCAATCAGTTATAGGCTGAATATGGACTTAAAAGCTTTCTCTGGTGATGTTTCTGGCTATTCCTCTCTCTCCCCTTCAGGTGTCTATTTTACAATAGTAGGCAAGGGAAATCAAGATTCAAAAGACAGCCATTCATTTCCCTTTTTATCCATTCATACCATGCCTCAATCTTTGTATCAATGAGCCCTGTTGTTCCACAGTTGTGCTTACATCATTATTTACCTCTGTCCTATTTTAGCCTGCCTAGCTATTCTCCTATCCACCTTGTTTTTCCTTTCCCCTTTCCTTTCTAGTGTATGCATGCCCCTCCTCAGCACCCAAACTATCCTGTGCCTATTCCCTACCCTGTGCTCCACCTTCCCCTCCATGGGGCACTATGCAATAAATTGCACTTAAGGTGTGACCTTTTACGGTTTTCTCTTGATTTTTTTTTAACTGTAAAATTTATTTTTGTGTAGTTGTTTGTATAGCTTGCAGGCATTTCTTTTTAGAGTGTCAAGCTTTCTCTGATGTATTTAATATTTTGCTTAAGTTCTTTTTTCCCCCCTAAAGAATAGGCTATGTAATTAATATAAGTTGTGTAAACTAGATTATATGTCCAACAGGTTGTAACTGGTTGAAAATAAAAAAATATAATATTAGTGTCATTCAATCCAGCAATTGTTTGGTTTCCATAACAGCAAACAAATGGGTTGACTGGCATTCACTGAACTAGTTGTATTTCTCTATTTGAACCTAAAAATGCTCTTGTTTTGGGAAAAATAAAGAGTCGAAATCTTTTCCTTGAAATAACCTCTTCCCAGCTTAACCTTCCCCACAGGATAAAGAATCCTTTAAACCTTCAAATTTTGTCCTGTGATATAAAACCTCAGAAGATAATAGGGATTTGTATCTTCTGTTTGGTTTATTTGAGGCCCTGTCCATTGATTTCCTGAAAGAACCAGACCAAATTTCTTTTGTCCTATGCCAGGCTCCCTGTGAGTCACAAGTCTGGGCACCAGTTTCTCACCAGCTTTTCCAAGGGAGAGCAATATGAGATCCATGGGACCTCCTGCCTTCCAACTTTAAGCAAGAGTTCTGTCAACAAGCATTGCTTTCAAGGATGGGTAAAGGCATTCCTTTGGTGTGTCACCCTTCATGAATATTGTCAACACTAACATGTGCTCCCAGCCAGACTTTCACTCTCTCTGCCAGTTATAAGGGGTGTGTAGTAACTCAAGAAAGAGCAGGGGAGGATATCACCCATGTAAGAAGCCTGCTGAGTCCTCAGCATTGAACTAGATGTGCTGAGTAGAGAATACAAGTTCCTGATGAGGAACAGTCCTCTTCATTCTTATTCATGCTCACTTATATTACAAGAAGTTCTTGTCACAAAGTCCTACTTCTTCCTTTCCCAATTTCACTCATCTTTCAAAACCATGAATATCCTGTGTTCTTTCAAGGTATCCCATAATTCATGGATTTCCATTCTTTTTTTTTTTTTCTCTTCTAAAATTTGTTCTTTTTAATTTTCATCCCTTGGGTTTTTGTTTTATTTTATTGTTTTCAACAGTCTTCACATGTAGAATTCAATGACATTTCCTACTATTATTCATTTCTTCAAGTCCTGAGTTCAAACAAATAACACATTTTAATATGTGCCACTTTTTATTTACTGTTTCAAGTGTGTTCTTTGTTATCCCAGTGCAGTTTATAAGCTCCTTAACTTAAAAAACACAAATACTCTATATGTTATAGTCCTAGCCTCTAGAATGCAAACACCATGAAGACACATAAGATTTATTGATTGCTATGCTGGCTGTGTTTAACAGAGGACCTAGAAGATAATGCATGCACCATTAATATTCACTGCATCTGGAGAAAATGGAAAGTGTCTTCAATAAGGAAGACCACAGAAGAATCGATGCTTTTGAGTTATGGTGTTGGAGGAGAATATTGAAAGTGCCTTGGGCTG
>NW_006408570.1:8323785-8328954 GCF_000296735.1 Chrysochloris asiatica | reverse complement strand
GACTCAATGGCACCTAAGAACAACAACAATATAGTTCTACTGACTGCCAGATTAACTCATTTGTATTCTCAAAGATTTTAAAACCTAGAAAAGCTGTAAGATAAACATGCCTAATATTCTTTCCACTACTCAATCTGTCCATTTGTCATACTGTGGTGGCTTGCATGTTGCTGAGATTATGGAAGCTATGCCTTGGGTATTTTTAATACCAGCAGGGTCACCCATAGTGAATAGGTTTCAAGTGAACTTCCAGATGAAGACAAACAAGGAATAAGGAGAGATGGACTACTTATGAACATTTAATCACTATGAACCTTATGAACAGCAGTGGATCACTGTCAGCAACAGAATATTGACTATTAATATATGATGAAGAGTACCCGAATATTTTCATACATAGTGAAGAAAGATGAGCCCATCATGTTGTAAGGATATGACTGGTAAAGAGCTGCCTCCACAAAATGGAGTTGACCATGATGATGCAAATGGAGTAAAGTCCTTGGAACCTTCACTTGCTAATGGGGCACAACTCAAAATGAAGAGAAATATCTGAAAACATACATTAATAATCAGAATACAGGATTTAAGAAGTATGAATCTAGAAAAATTGGAAATTCTAAAAAATGAAATGGAACACATAACCTTTGATATCTTAGGTATTAGAGAGTTGAAATGGACAGGTATTGGCCATTTTGATCTGACAATCACATGGCTTACTATACAGGGAATGAAAAATTGAAGAGGAATGCCATTGCATTCATCATCAAAAAGAACATATCAAGATCTGTCTTGAAATACAACGTCTGTGATATGATAACATCCATAGGCCAACAAGGAAGACCAGTTAATACCATCATTATTCAAATTTACACACCAACAACTAAAGACAGTGATGATGAAATTAAAGAATTCTACTAATTCCTTTAGTCTGAAATTGATCAAACATGCAATCAAGATGTATTGATAATTACATAATTACTAGTGATTGGAATGCAAAGGTTAGAAACAAAGCATAAGGATACATCATGGGTGACAAGTGATGCTGAAAATCACATGATAGAATTTTGCAAGACCAATGAATTCTTCATTGCAAAGGCAATTATACACATGGATCTCAGCAGAAGAAATACACAAAATTCAAATTGACAACATCTGTGGAAAGAGACAGTAGAAAAGCTCCATATCATCAGCCCAAACAAGGCCAGGGCAGACTGTGGAACAGACCATCACGTCCACGAGAGCTGAAATATGACTTTGAACATATCACTCCTGAATTTAGAGACCATCTCAAGAATAGACTTGATGCATTAGACACCAAAGACCGAAGACCAGAAGTTTTGTGGGATGACATCAAGAATATCATACAGGAAGAAAGCAAATGGTCATTAAAAAGACAAAAAAGAAATAAAAGTCTAAAGTGAATGGCAGAAGAGACTCTGAAAACTTGCTTTTCAGCATAGAGATGCTAAAGAAATGAGGAGGTAAAAGAGCTGAAAACAAAATTTCAAAGGTCAGTTTGAGAAGACAAAGACACATATTATAATGAAATGTGCAAAGACCTGGAGTTAGAAAGCTAAAAGGGAAGAATATGCTCAGTATTTCTCAAGCTGAGGGAATTAGAAAAAAAAAACTCTGAGCCTCGACTTGCATTAGTAAAGGATTCTTTCAGATAAAGATTGATTGCTGCAGAAAGCATCAGCAAAAGATGGAAGAAATACGCAGAGTCACTGTACCAAAAGGAAATAGTAGATGTTCAACTGTTTCAAGACATAGCATATGATCAAAAGCCAAAGATCCTGATAGAAGAAGTCCAAGGTGCATTGAAAGCACTGGCAAAGACCACGACACAAGGAACGGATTGAACACAAATGGAAATCTTTCAACAAACCAATGCAGCTCTGGAAGCACTCACTCATCTATGCCAAGAAATGTGGAAGACAAATACTTGGCCAACGAACTGAAAAAAGATCCATATCTGTGCCCATTCCAAAGAGAAGTGACCCAACAGAATGCAGACATTATTGAACAATATCATTAATATCATATGCAAGTAAAATTTTGCTAAAAATAATACAAAAACAGCTACAACCATACATTGACAGAGGACTTCCAGACGTTCAAGCTGGATTCAGACAAGGACATGGAACGAGAGATATCATTGTTGACGTCAGCTAGATCTTGGTTGAAAGCACAGAACACCAGAAAGATGCTTTATTAACTGAGCAAAGGCTTTTGATTGTGTGGATCATGACAAGCTATGTACAACATTGTGGAGAATGAGTATTCTGAAACACTTCATTGTGCTCATGAGGAAGCTGTACACAGACCAAGAGGCAGGTGTTCCAACAGAACAAGGGGGAAATGAATGATTTAACATTAGGAAAGGTATGAGGCAGAGTTGTGTTCTTCCTCCATACTTATTCAATCTATGTGCTGAGCAAATAATCTGAGAAACTGGATTACATGAAGAAACACATAGCATTAGGATTAGAGGAAGACTCATTAACAACCTGTAATATGCAGATGATACAACCTTGCTTGCTGAAAGTGAATAGGACTTAAAATATTTACTGATGATTATCAAAGACCACAGCCTTTGATATGGCTAAAGTCCTCACCACTGGACTAATAAACAACATTCATAAAAATGGAGAAATGAATGAAGTTGTCAAAGACTTCATTTTGCTCAGATCAACACCAACACTCATGGAAGCAGCAGTCAAGAAATCAAATGACATATTGTAATAAACAAATCTGCAAACACAATACCTCTTAAAGTATTTAAGAGCCAATATGTCAGTTTGAGGACTAAGGTGCACCTGACCCAAGCCATGCTATTTTCAATAACCTCATTTGCATATGAAAGTTGAACAGTAAATAAGGAAGACCTTAGAATAATTGATACATTTGAGTTATGTTGTTGGAAGAGATTATTAAAAGTACCATTGACTTTTGGAAGAACAAATAAATCTGTTGCAAGAAGTACAGCCAGCAGGCTTGCTGGAAACCAAGATTTTGTCTCACATACTTCAAACATATTGTCACTAGGGACAAGACCCTGGAGAAGGTTATCATGATTGGTAAAGTGGAGGGTCAGAGAAAATGAAGAAGACCTCCAACTCGATGGGTTAGTACACTGGCAGCAGCAATGGGTTCAAACATGGCAACGATTCAAAACGCTCATATATCTCTATATACTTACATATTTATACTTCTTACCTGACAACTGAAGTTGTCAAAGACTTCATTTTTCTTGGCTCCACAATCAACACTCATGGAAGGAGTACTCAATCAAACGACGTATTGCATTAGGCAAATCTGCTGCACAAGACCTCTTTAAAGTGTTCGAGAATAAAAATACCAGTTTGAGCACTGAGGTGCACCTGATCCAAGCCAAGATGGTAGAGTTGATGCTTTTGAATTATGGTGTTGAAAAAGAATATTGAAAGTGCCCGGGCTATCAGAAGAACAAACAAATCTGTCTTGGAGGAAGCCCAGTCAGAATTTTCATTAGAAGCGAGGATGGCAAGACTTTGTCTCTAGGACTTTGAACATGTTATCAGGAGGAACTAGTCCTGGAACAGGACATCGTGCTTGGCAGAGGGTCAGAGAAAAAGAGGAAAACCCCCAATGAAATGAGTTGACAAGTGTCAGCAGCAACGGGCTCAAACAGAATAATTGTGTTAATGCTGCAAGGACGGACAGTGTTTCATTCGGTTGTGCATGTGGTTCCAATGAGTCAGAACCCACTTGACTGCACCTAATAACAATAACAACAACCTGACAAAGTGGATTTAAATTACAATGCAGCTTCAAAGATATGTATTCCATAGTGTATCCATATGCTTTCTTTATGTTGAGATATAATCCATACTGAAAGTTGTAGTCTTTAATCTTTATCTTTAAGTGCTTCAAGCCCTCTTCACTTTCACCAGGCAAGACTGAGTCCCTTCAGTGTCACAGGTTGTTAATGAGTCTTCCACTAATCCTGTTGCTATGCTCTTCTTCATGTAGTTGAACTTCCCTGATTATTTGCGGAGCATGCAAATTGAATAAGTATGGTAGAAGGATTTCAAACCACACAATTTAGCCATATTTTGTTTTAATAACTGCCATTTGCACTATGTATAGGTTCCTCATGAGTACAATTAAGTGTTCTGGAATTCTCATTCTTTTATGATGTTATCCATAATTTGCTGTGGTCAGCACAGTTGAATGCATTTGCATAGTGAATAAAGCACAAATAAACATCTTTCTGATATTCTCTGCTGTCAGTCAAAATCCATTTGAAGTCTATTCTGATATCAGTAGTTCCACATCTTCTTCTGAATCTGGTTTGAGTTTCTAACAGTTCCCTGCAACATTTTTTGAATTAATTTCAGCAAAATTTTACCTACAAGTGAAATTGTTCAATAATTTATGCATTCCATTGGGTCACCTTTCGTTGGAATGGGCACTAATATGAGTCTTTCCCAATTGATTACCCAGGTAGCTGTCTTCCAAATTTCTTGGCATTGTTGCCTCAGTTTGTTGAGACATTTCAATTGGTAGTCTTACAATTCCTGGGTTCCTGTTTTTCATCAATGTCTTCAGTGAAACTTGGACTTCTTCCTTTATTATCATTGGTTCTTGCCACATCTTCAAATGATTGAATGTTAACCGAGTATTTTTGATGTCATGAATTTGTGGTGATCCTACAGTGAGTGCAACACCAGGGCTCCACACACCTATAGAATCCTTCGATACTCCAACTTAAGGCTTCAGCAGAATTTCACCTTAATATGTTGTTGTTAAGTGTTGTTGAGTCAGTTCCAACTCACAAAACGCCTATATAGGGCTTCCAAGGAGCAGCTAATAAGGTTGCAGTCCAGTGCTTTATCCCACAGAGACACAACAGGACTCCACACATCTCAATGTAAAGAAGGTAAAAGTCTTTACAGCTGGATGAATAAGCAGCATCATGAAAAATGCAGGAAACATTGAAGTTGTCAAGAATTTCATCTTACTTGGATCTGCAATCAATGTCCAGGGAAGCTGTACTCAAGAAAGCAAACAATATAGTGCAAATCTGCTACAAATGAAATCTCTAAAGTGTTAAAAAGCAAAGATGTGGAATTCTTGGCTTGATGGTGGCTAGGGTAGAGGTACAGTGAAGGTTACTGTTAGCAA
>NW_006408570.1:8296338-8311060 GCF_000296735.1 Chrysochloris asiatica | reverse complement strand
AAAAAAAAAGCAAAGATGTCACTTTAAGGACTAAGTTGCCCTATTCAAGCCATCTCACATGTATACAAAAATTAGACAATGAAAAAAATATGCTTTTGAATTAGGGTGTTGGCAAAGAATATTGACTGTACATGGACTGTCAGAAGAATGAACAAATCTCTCTTGAAAGAAGTACAGCCAGAATGTTCCTTATAATGGAGGATGGTGAGGCTTTGTTTCATGTATTTTATACACATTATTAGGGAGAACCAATCCCTAGAGAAGGGCAGCAGTGTGGCATTAACGTAAACAGTCAATGAAAAAATGGAAGACCCCATGAGATGGCTTATCATAGTGGCTGAAGCCATAGGTTCAAACATGCAATGACACAGAACTGGTCAGCGTTTCATTCTGTTGGCCATAGGGCCACTATGACTTGGAAATGGCTCAACAGCACCTAACAACAATAACAGAAACATGCATCTGGTTTCTTCTAATCATTTGCTTTTCACACCATTCAAATGCTGCTACAAATGATTTAAAATTTTCAAGATTTGAAAAATCTTCTCACACAATTTTTCTATGTAGGTAGATTTTCTGTAGATTAAGAGATTACAAATATATATTAAAATTTAAAATAAAACAAAACCAGTTTCCATTAAATCAATTCTGACTCACAGTGATCCCAGGTATGTCGAATTAGACCTGTGTTCCATAAAGTTTTCAGTGGCTGCTATTTTAGACGTGATCACATGGTCTTTTGTCTGTGTCACTTCTGGGCTGATACAAACCACCAGACTTTCAGTTAGCAGCTAAGAGTGTGAACCATTCCACCCAAAGAATTTAATTTTTTTTTTAAATGTAGCTCATATAAACTTTTATTTAGTGAAAAGATTACATTCAGGATAAAGCTTCAAGAGCAATTAAATAGTTTGGGTTTAGGGTTTTAATTGTCTATATTTGTGTATGTGAGTTTATCATAAAATATACCCATATATGCTTCATTCTATTTCTTGATTTGAGATTCTATTTTAACTTATAGCTTTCTTATTTGTGCTTTCTCACTTCTCTTTAGTTTGTGCCTCATCCTTCTAGCCTTTTGGTCATATTTTCCCCAAACTTTACCTCAACCCTAAATTCTATAAACCTAGGATTTGTACTCTATCTATTTTCCTTGTTTCATGACAAATGTATCCATGTTAGAACTCATTTGTCAGGAAACAAGGAAAACAGATAAAGTACAATCAAGGACTTGTACTATATTTGTTTTCCGACAAATGAATTCTAACATGACCGCTCCAAATTTCTCATTTAAATATGCATTCATTGCATGGGGAGGGTCTTCTAACCCTCTTCCAGAGACTCTCTTCCAAGAGCACAAGTTTATCAGAACAGTCAGCTGGACCTGAGGTGACGAAAGCCAGGGTATGAACAAGTTAAGGGATAAAGGTAGTCAAGTCATTAGTGTCAGCCAAATTAGTAGAATATAGGAATGCCCCGACTGGAGTTCAAGTCCTGAAAGGGAGAGAGCACTTCCGTTGAGATTTCATGTGTCTCAGTTGTGCCTGGACCTTCCCTGAACTATAATTCTGTTTTCATGTCCATTGGAAATAAACTTTCCATTGGTAGGTATTTTTCTCTTCCCCTCCAAATACTACACAATCTCCTACAGTGAATACAGGAGTGTGGTGGTTCTGTACCCTAAGCACTGGGCTGTGAACCACATGGTCCACGGTTCAAACTTGCCAGGAAAAAGATGAGACTTTCTGTTCTTCCAAAGATTTAAAGTCTTCGAAGTCTTAACACAGGGTCACTATCAGTCAGAACCAACTCAATAGCACTTAACAACAACAAGAGTGCGTACCGTGTTTATTCACAAAGCTAGTTAGCTGTATGATGATCAGGGATTTGGATTATCTCTGCTGATGTCAGAAAGACTTCCAGATCCACATTGACACTTGGCTGAAGCTTGCTGTTAGTTCTTCATGTTTAGAGTATTTCACACACTGTCCCCTATTCTCTGCCAGTCTCTTTGGTGAGAACTAAACTCGTGTGGGGTACAGGAAAGAGAGAAGGGGCTTTCATTTTCAAGGTAAAAAAGGCAAACTTTAGACCAACAACTTGAAGTCCACAACCAAATTGAGGCTCTGTCCTGGTGCAAAGTATTGCTCAACATTCTGCGCCTTAAAATATTAAGAAAAATGTATTATAAGAAGTCAATGACAGCACTTTTAGTAGGTCAATAAATCATGGATGTATCCTATCACAGAGATGACAGCTATGCAAAGCTTTGCAGGAAACCTGATACTGTTTCTACAAAATAGCAACTAGAGCCTCTTGGAACATAATGTAATTTTAAGTCAAGGTTTAAAAATGTTTCATTATTCAATGGTAATAGAAAAATCACATTGATTAAGGGTAGGGTTGCACATCTTATTATCATAATTGCTGTCAATGAATTGTACATCTGTAAAAAGTTAAATTGGCAAAAGTTGTCTGATACGTATATTTACAGCAGTGACAGAAAAAAAAGGAGAGACAATAGTTGCTGAGGCTGCTCATGTACAAACAAACATCTCATGAAATTTGATACCTCGGTTTGGAAATTCTGGGTCATAGTTTCATAGGCCAACCAGTTAACTGGCCTAATAATGTGCTTACTTCTTCTGTTCTATCTCCTAGTTAAGGAGCTCTGGTAGCTTAGTGGTTACGAATCGGCTGTGAACTGCAAGGTCAGCAGTTCAAAACTACGAGCTGTTCTGTGGGAGAAAGATGAGGCTTTCTGCTCCCGTAAAGATTTACAGCCTCGGAAACCCTGTATAGGGTCGCTGTGAGTCGGAATCGACTCCACAGCACATAACCACTACCTCCTAGTTAGTTGCATACTGCCTGGGATCTTAAATGTTTGCAAGTGGCCATCTAAGCTACAACAATTGGTCTCTATTTGACAGAAGCAAAAGAAGAAGGAATGTTGGTAATAGGAAAAGAAGATGGAATGTGCCTCTATGAGCCAGTACCTGCTTTGCCATGAGGCCAGAAGAATTGGATAGTGCTCACCTACCATTACTGAACATTTTGATCAAAGATTTCATATATGAATCTTTATCAAAAGGGGGAAAATGCAGAACAGATTTTAAAATTTACAACAGCAACTCAAGAGTTTAGATAGGACTCTAAGGAGCAGAGAGCTTATATTAATGAGGAAGGAATAGGTCATAAAAGTAAGGTGAGGATGGCTGCAGAACTCGAAGAACATAATCAAGGTCGCTAAACAGTACATTTAGAAACAATTGAATTGGTGTATGTGTTGTTGTATATACTCTCAATGATAATAACAAAAGGAATAAAAATTCAAGAAAGAAAGATCAGCATTAAAACTAACAGAGCAGTATCTGCGGCTTGGAAGACTATTCTAGAGATAAGAGTGGAACGTCTTTTCAGCAATGCAGAGCCATAGCTTTCCATGGTCCAGAGACAGGTTGTGTATAAGGACACTGATAACTCGAAGTCTACATCAGTTGAGAATTGCCAGACCTGAATAACAGAACACTTCATAAGAGACTGTGTTCATTTTTATGTAGGCTAAGCACGGAACTGCTAAGCACAGAACTGCTAAGCACAAGGTCAGTGATTCAAATCCACCACATACATATATATACATACAAGGAGCTCTGGTAGTGTAGTGGTTACAAATCAGGCTGCCAACCTCAAGGTCAGCAGTTCAAAACTATCAGTGGTTCCATGGGAGAAAGATGAGGTGTTCTGCTCCCTTAAAGATTTATAGCCTTGGAAACCCTGTGCAGGGTCACTATGAGTCAAAACCGACTCCATGGTACTCAATAACAACATGAGTTGGAACTGACTCAAGGGCATTTAGCAACAACAAAGTGACTATGATTTTTTTTCCAAGTCTAAAACCCTAAATGAAAAAAAATTATGAATATTACTGCATGGGAAAGTTTCTTGGATGGGGTACTTAAAAATGAAACAATTCATTGCAAATTGTAACATGAGAGACAATACAGTGTGAAGTGGAGAAGAAGTTGCAAATGGTGTTTCTTATATTGATGATTAGGGTATATTTCGTAGATTGCTAATATGAGGGTACAGAAGGGAAAGAAACCCAAAACAGATGAATAAGAGGATGAAAAGAGTGTCGAGAGCTTTCTTTCATGGTCCTTTTCCAAGCATATGAAAAGAGAAGAGATGCTAATTTTTTAGTAAGGTTCAAGACATGGGAGGGAATGAGGGTATATATAGGGGTCTGTCCCAACCTTGTTTTGGTACTTTCACAGTCAAAACTTTGAGGCAGCTGTCAGAGCGGGGGCTGGAGTGTATGTGTGTAGGGGTGGGGGGAGGATGACAGATGTTACTTGTGAAGGGTGCAAAGGCACCAACTCACTCCTTCCAAACTGTGAAAAGTATCCTGTGCCAACATTTTTTCTGGTCTTTGAGAGAAGAGGACAGTGGAATGGCAGGATTAAGAAACAGTAATAAATCTTTACGGTGTGACACTGTGGGTTAGACCGCAAAGTCTGTTTGAACTGCAAAGTCATTGGTTCAAGTTCACCAGCCATTCCTCGGAAACCCTATACAGAGTCGCTATGGGTGGGCACTGACTCTATGGCAATTAACAACAACAAATATTCACACTGGAATCCTGCTGTGGTGCTGTTAGATAAGCACTGGACGGCTAACCACAAGATCAGCAACTTGCCAGTTGCTCCTCAGAAACTCTATACAGCATCACTATGAGTCAGAACAGCACTTAATGACAACAATATTCATCTGCTAACCTAAAGGTTGGAGGTACAAATCCACCCAATATTCCCTTGAAAGAAAGACCTGGCTGTGTATGTGGAAAATCAGCTAATAGAAACACTATGGAGCGCAGTTCTATCCTGACAGCTCTATCTCAAATTGTATACAGTTAAGTCCTGGTATGGCGCTGTGGGATAACACACTGGACAGCAAGGTCAATTTGAACCTCAAGGTCGGTGGTTCAAATTCACTAGCCACTCCTCAGAAACCCTATACAGGGTCGCTGTGAGTCGGAATTGACTCTCAACAACAGCAAAGTGCTTGGGTGTTAAATGAAAGGTTGATGTTTCCATTTCGAAATCACCCAGTCGCTCTATGGAAGAAAGATCTGGTGATCTGCTCCTATAAAGATTGGTGGTGGTGGTGCCACCCAGTCGGTTCCGACTCACAGTGACACTGTACAGGGTTTCCAAGGCTGTAAATCTTTACAGAAAGCCTCATCTTTTTCCCGCGGAGCAACTGTTAGATTTGAACTGCTGACCTTGTGCTTAACAACCCAGCTCAGAATCCACTAAGCTACCAGGCTTCCTTACAGCCTAGAAAACCCTATGGGGCAGTTCTAGCCTGTTGAATGGGTTTGCGGAAAATGATTTGATGGCACCCAATAACAACAACTTTCCATTTTACAAAATGCTTTCACGTGTTTTATCTCATTCGTTTCTCCAAACAAACTTTTGCAGCCAGCATGCTAGATCCTGCTATCACTCATTTCACATGCATGGACTAAGTGTCTGATGATTAAGTGACTGATCTGTGGTACCCAGGCATCCCAAGGTCAGCCCAGTGCTCACTCTGCTCTGTGATTTACGTTTCATCTCATGCCACACCATGGCCATGGTGCCCGGGTGCCATCAACCCCTGGAGGGAGAGGTGTGTTGTTAAGTGCTGTTTGAAAAGTTGTATTTCATAATGACACGGCATAGGCTATTAGAGAAGCAGCTGGTGGGTTTGAATTGCCTACCTTGTGCTTAGCATTCCAGGCTTATCCCATAGCACCACACCAGGACTCCCTTCACATCCTTCCTTCCTAATCCTAGCCTCAGGTGGGTTCCTTTATTTTGACTTTGGACAACAGAGGAAGATATTTCTCAGAAGAGAGGGCTTGGTGTTCATAATAACCTCTTGGCAAGGGCAAAGCAAGGACATCTGCCCATCAGCTCCTGGGAGATATTGATAAAGTGTTCAGGGCGAACCCTGTCACCTACAGTTGCTCTCATGATTAGGAAATTCAGGTAGAGGACTTGGGTCCTACTAATTTTGGAGTAGAGATGAATGTTGTTGTTGTTACGTGCCGTGGAGTTGATCCCAACTCATAGTGACCCCGTGTAGGGTTTCCAAGGTTGTGAATCTTTAAAGGAGCAGAAAGCCTCATCTTTCTCCTGCGAAACAGCTGGTAGTTTCAAACTGCTGATCATGAGATTAGCAGCCTAATTCGTAACCACTATACTACCAGAGCTCCTTAGAGATGAATAAGGAGATATAACTGATATAGGTTTAACTTACCAGTACATGGTTGAACACAGAACCCAAATAATCTAAGAGACATGAGTCAAGCTGTTACTCCCCCAATTTCTTCACTCCCACAAGGCTGCTTCTGGCGGTTTCTTTTTCTCTCCGAAAATGTTCTAGGAAAGTCTTTCCTGCCATAACACAGGTGTATGTAAGCACACTTTAACACGATCCCACCCACTCTTACCCCATTCCTTTGTTTTCTATAGAAGATGCCTCTTAATAGCAGTGAGAGTATCTCTAACTTTGACTTTCTTTTGTGGGTCAGGATTGGGGAACAAGTTGAAATCAATTCAGCATATGCAAATAACTATCCACAGCAGTGCCAGCCAGATCTGTATCTGTAAAGAAATAAATTCAAACTGGCAGAAAGTTGCGGCACAAAAATTCAATTTCATCCCAGCTTCCATCTACAGAGAAGCCAGTTCTAGGAGAGGAACTGAAGGACCCAAGGAGAATGAGTCACTCTTAATAAAGGACAAGTGCCTTCAAAATAACCAAATCTGGGCAGTCTTTCCTAGTGGAGTGAGCTCTAAAACAACAATGGTATTGGGTGGAAGACAAAAAATTCTGTCCTGGCCTTACCCCTGCAGGGTGTGAGCTAGGTGGTTCCTGTAACTTTTCTGATCCTCATATTGCACATAAGCAGAATGAAAATGATAGTTCCTACTTCATAGGCTGCTGATCGTATGAATAGGGAGAGGGGGATATAGAACACAGTGAGTAGGAGAAATGGCTTTAAAGTAAGCAGGCAAGAATTTGACTCTGTCTGGTCCTATCTATGTGAATTTGGCCAACTTAGAGAAATTATCCTTACGCTCATTTTTCTCATGGAAAAGGACATAATAATACCATCATTATGGTAACAGGGGTTGTTATTGTTATGTGCCGTGGAGTCGGTTCCGACTCATAGCGACCCTGTACAGGGTTTCTGAGGCTGTAAATCTTTACAGGAGCAGAAAGCCTATCTTTCTCCCACAGAACAGTTGGTAGTTTCGAACTGCTGACCTTTAGGTTTGCAGCCCGATTTGTAACCACTACACTACCAGAGAGTTTAAATAAAATAATGCACATAAAAGTACTAGCATAACACCTAGGTTGTGGCAAGTGCTCAATAAAAGGTTAGAAGAAAACACACACACACACATGCGTATGTGTTCTATATTTGACCTGAGGCAACTAGCTAAATTGAATATGAAAAAGCTTAAATAGTATACAATATTCTATTGTCTATGTTGTTGTTAGCTGCCCTTGAGTTGGCCACTGGCTCATGATGACCACATCCCCAAATACTGTTCAGTCCTGTACCATCCCCATGACTGGTTGTGAATTGGACCAGTGTAATCCATGGTATTGGAGTCCTGGTGTGGCACTGTGGGTTAATATGCTAGACTGCAAAGTCCGTTTGAATCTCAAGGTTGGCAGTTCTAGTTCACCAGCCACTCCTCGGAAACTATACAAGATTGCTATGAGTCAGAACCAACTCAACAGCATTTAACAACAACAACAATCCATGGTGTTATCTTGTTATATTCTATTGCAAAAATAAATGTACATTATGCTTATTAATATTTGCCCTTTGCAAGTTCAACCACCTGTTTAAGTATTTGAATCATTTGTGTTCCACTGTGATTATAAGTTGTTTACTACACACCATTATTGTGTTTGACTTTACAGTTAAGAAGGAACATCTCTGACCCCTGAGGAAGCATCTGCCCTACCTGGAACTTCTGTGCTGAGAAGCAGGAACAGAAACTACTGAAGGCACAGATGTTGTTGTTAGGTGCTATCGAGTCGGTGCTGACTCATAGCGACCTTACGTACAGCAGAATGAAACACTGCCCGATCCTGGGCCAACCTCACTATTGTTGCCACGCTTGAGTCCATCGATGCCACTTGGCCAATCCATCGCATTGGGGGTCTTCCTCTTTTTCTCTGACCCTCCACCTTACCAAACATGATATCCTTCTCCAGCTATTGGTCCCTCCTGACAATATGTCCAAAGTATGAGAGACGAAGTTTGGCTATTTTGGCCTCCAAGGAGTACTCTGACTGTACTTCTTCCAAAACGGATCTACTGGTTCTTCTGGCAGCCCGTGGCACTTTCAATATTCTCCTCCAACACCATAACTCAAATGCATCAATTATTCTAGTCTTCCTTATTTACTGTTCAGCTTTTGCATGTATATGAGGTTATTGAAAACACCATGGCTTGGGTCAGGCACACCTTAGTCCTCAAGCTGACATCTTTGCTCTTCAAAACTTTTTAAAAGGTCTTGTACAGCAGATTTGCCTAATGCAGTATGTTGTTTGATTTCATGACTGCTGCTTCCATGAGTGTTGATAGTTGATTCAAGAAGAATAACAACTTCCAATTTTCCCAGATTCACATTTCATACATTCCATGTTCTGATTTTCAATGGATGTTTACAGCTGTTTCTTTTCATTTTGAGTTGTGCCCCATCAGCAAATGAAGGTACCGTGGGCTTTTCTCCAAGGGTCTTTACTCCATTTGCGTCAACATGGTCAACTTTACTTTGAGGAGGCAGCTCTTCCCCAGTCACATTTTGAGTGCCTTCCAACCTCAGGGGCTCATTTTCCAGCATTATATCTGACAGTGTTTCTCTGCTATTCATAAGGTTTTCAATGACTAAATATTTGGCAGTAGTTCATACCTCCTTCTTCCTAGTCTGTCTTCGTCTGGAAGCTCATCTGAAACTTGTCCATCATGGGTGACCCTGCTGGAATTTAAAATACCAGTAGCATAGCTTCCAGAATCACAGCAACTCACAAGCCACCACAGTACGACAAACTGACAGACGAGTGGTGGAAGGCACAGTGCTCCCTGTTATTTTCCTGGCTTAGGGAGTATAGCAGCCCAGGTTATTCTCTATGACTCTCCATAGCATCTGTCCCCTTGTCACCAGTCTGCTTAGTGGGTTTCATTGCCACTGTAGTCAAAGTTAAGTAAACAGGAAATATAATGTCATAGAATCTGCAGAATCAGGGGTTCTGAAAAGCAAATTACAGCTTCTAGAAAGTTATGTTGATACAGAGAGGAAAAGGACTAAGAAAATGCAGAAGCAAAATTGTGAGGTTGACAATTTTCAGTTCTCTAGACTCTGAAACTCTCCTTCTGATATCATTTCTTACCCATCTTGTAAAGGTCTCTCTCCCACCTCATTTTAGTCATTAACACCTTCATCTATATTTAAGTCCATATTACTTTTCCTAGAAGTTTTCATACCAAGTCTAGTATGTGTATAATACAATACTTTTTCTATCAAGAATTATGAATTACAACAAACATGGGGAAATTGTTTAATGATTTTCTTGGGGAAAGAAGGTGAATTTCCCTGGAATCTCTAACAGTAGTATGGTACACATATGTACCTTTAAAAGATAATCCAAGTATTTAAAGAAATACTCTATTCAAGAAGATATCCCAGGGGTGGGAAACATCCAGCCTGTCCATGAAATAACTTGGTCCGTCCCTGTCTAGGCAACCACACAGTTCCAGCCATCACATTGTTAAGTGTCATCACGCTGGTTCCGACTCATGCTGACCTTGTAGTTCAAACCAATCTTGAGATCAAATGCTTATCCTATAGTACCACACCAGCACTCCCAGCCATCACATTTGTTGTTAAGTGCCATCTAGTCAGTTCTGACTCACAGTGACCCTTAATAGGGTTTCCAAAGAGTGGCTGGTGAATTTGAACCACCAACCTTGTGGTTCATGCTGACCTTGTGGTCCAATGCAGTACCCCACAGCACCACACCAGGATTCCAGGCATCACATTTGTTGCTGCTGTTGAGTCGATTTTGACCCACAGCAACCCTGTATAGGTTAGTAGACCTTACAGTCCAGCGCATTAACCCACAGTGCCACACCAGGACTTGAGCCATCACATTTGTTGTTATTGTTGTTGTCAAGTTCCTTCTAGTTGGTTCAGACCCATAGTGTGACCCTTTATAGGGTGTCTGAGGAGCGGCTGATGAGCTTGAACCGCTGACCTTGCAGTTCAAACCGACTCTGCAGTCCAGCGCATTAACCCACAGAGCCACACAGTGTTTGACCAAGTATAGCAGGCTAATTTTTAAGTTGATAATTTTGTATGGCCCTTGAATGTTGTTATAAATCTTGGCAGAGAAAAGGTTCCCCACCCCTGTTTTGGGATGTGGCACTGTGGGTTAATGCGCTGGACTGAAAAATCAGTTTGAACCACAAGGTTGTCAGTTCAAGCTCACCAGTCACTCCTCAGAAACCCTATATAGGGTTGCTGTGAGTCAGAACTGACTCAGTAGCACTTAACAACAACAGCAACAACCCCTGTTTTAAAGGGAAAAATATCTGATATCCTATTACAAAGGTGATCATTTGAAAATGAAAATATGACACTGAGCAGAAACTGAAAATGATAACTGTTAAAACAACAACAACTGGCTCTGGCTTCTAGAACATTCTACAAGAAATTAAGACAGATCATAAGCTATAGCTATTATGTTAGGGATATCTACTAGAAATCCTAGAAAACCTTCACAGAAAAAAGCTTACAAAGAATTACTAATTGGAAATCTACCAGGAAAGGCTTTAACATGTATCAATATAAATGCTAATCTAGTTAACCTGGTCCATGTTTACCATTTTTTTGCTTTTGAAAGTTGTGTCATCTCAGCCTGATGGAATCACTTGGAAGAAGAAGAGAGACAATGAAAAATATTGTCCGTGAGATATATGTACTGAAGAAGGGATACTAAAAGTGGCACATAGAGTATAGCCCGTGCCTACTGACTTCCATCCACAAGCAACGGACGCTTGAATGATCACACAGAAAGAAAACCACAACACAGGATATCTCTTAAAGAGTCAATAGAAATAAAGTCAACATTTAATAAATAGAAATCAGTGCCACCAAATGTGAGAATACTAGACTGGGTCAAAGTCTAGCTTCAGAAAGGTTTGGAATGAAGAGTGAAGAAGTGAATAAATACATGAGTGAAACCACAGAGGATGAAGAGGTAGCATATACACCGCCAAAGCATTTTGTTATTGTTGTTAAGTGCCGTTGAGTCGATTCTGACCCATAGCGACCCTGTATAGGGTTTCCAAGGAGCAGCTGGTGAGCTTGAACCACTGACCTTACATTTCAAATGACTTTGCAGTCTGACGCATTAGCCCACAGCTCCGAACCAGGACTTAGCGCTTATTTCTTATTCCAAAGCAGAGCAGTTCTGTAACACTTCTGCAGGAAGGTCAGTCCCTACAGGACCCCAGTTTACACCCAGAATGCTTAAGCCCTAGCTTTGCACATGAGTGGGTGTGTTTAGAGCAAGACTGGGTACTACCCATTGTGAACAATGCAGAAAGTAGCCCAGCTGGTGGGTGAAATTCCAATCTACACACCCACACAAAACCCAGAAATAGAATCCATTTGTTAAATATACTTTTTAAAAATGTGACTTTATATTCATAAATGAAAGTGACAGAAAGGTTAAAATCTATATTGATGCAGCATCATTCTTCTAGCCCTTGAATTGGGGGAAAAAAGTGAAGTTGATAAGTCATTATTGCCTTCTCAGGAAAAGGAAAAAGGGTGAGGCTGGGGATAGAATCAGAAGAGAAAAGTTGTGACGCTCTCTAATGCTACTGAATAGTCAAGTCTCCACCAGTAGGAAAAAAATATATATTCTAGAAGTAGAAAGTGAATTTTCATGAAAATATGCACTCCCCAGGGATTTTAACATCTTGGACTTACCCAAGCTGTGCTGGAGAAGTGAAAACTTGTGAGGAGTAAAACATGGGAAAATTTTTATTTGTAGCCATAAGTCATCCCATATGTTTGGAGAGTGATTTCTTACACGAGGGATGGGGACTTGAATTAACTTGGCTGTTCTCTGCAAGGAGAGAGAAAGAGAGGAGTGCTGGGTGGGCTGAATTTCTGTATCTTAACTGGGACTGAGGTAGAGGTAGCAGCAAATCACCTCAGGTCAGGACAGCTTAAGGTGGCTGAAAAATTATGGCAAGAGTGATGACAACAGGATAAAGACACAGGGTGGAAAGGAGAAGCAAAACTGGAAAAGGTAGAGAAGTGATTACCGGTCAATAAGAAATATATGGTAATAAATACAAAAGGTACAGGGGAGGGAGAAGAATAGGGGAGAGGAAGTGGGTGGTGGAAAGAGCAGTTTATAGGTAAGGAAGGCACATATACTGATGTAAAGTAACAGGGAGAAGAGGCGCTCATCTATTACAAAGGAAAATCAAGATAGTGTAGAAAACAATAAGACAAGCAAAGGTGGAAAATGAATGCAAGATAAATGACGTGAAAGGTTGAAATAAATAAGGCATTTTTAAGTACATAAGGAATAAGAGGTCAGAGAAAGAGAGAGCAGGGCCTCAGAGAAATGGCAAAGAAAATTTATTGCCAGAAGAGGCCAAAAATAAATAAATAAATTCTCCACCTGAGCGTTCACAGAGGACAGGGGCAGATGCCAGAAACAGGCATACATTTCCAGAAAGAGGAAGGAAGGAGACATGCTTAAGGAAATCAAGATCAATAGTAAAACCAGTTATCAAGAAATTGCAAAGTTCCCAAGTCTCAGAAAACTTGAGGGACAAATATAGCACACAGCCCTGACCCAGAAGAAAACAGTGGACAGGACTTCGAAAAGGTCTTTTTAAGAAGGGCTCTTGCAAAGCTAGAAAACGAAGGACAGGCTCAGTTCTGTGGAGGAGCTATGATATCAGTTGAGGATGGTGCATGATCCACTCGTGGATTATCATGTGATGAGACAGAAATGCAGATGAGAGATGACTCCCAACACATTATTCATGACTGGCATTTACTTTTTGAAAAACAGTTGTCACTATGGTATACATGTCAACAATGAAATAGCTGCTACTTGCATACTCCCAAAGCCCAGTTTTCTCATTCTGACCTTCAGTAACGGCACCAATGGGCTAGTGGATAAGTGATCCAGTGTCCTTTGACCCTCAAGCTAAGAGAAGCTTTCCGGGAAAGAAAAATACCCAAAGCAAGGAGTGGGGAAACAGAAATCTCTAAGAAAATAGCATTTCATGACTTGAGTCTCAATATTCACCTCATTCCTCATTCACTCCACATTCTCTATTCTGATTCTCCTTATATTTCACTTTTTCATTGATTTCTTCAATTTCACTGTAATGTAAACAGCTTTGTAAACTGTCTTAAATATTTTCTGAAGCATGAGGGAAAGAAAGAAGTCCAGGAGAAAGAAAAGGAAGAAAGATGAGAGAGAGCAAATGGATGTGAGGCATCTGTAAGCTACTTTCTCACAAATGGGCTAAAGAGAAGAGCAAGTGCATTGGTCTGAACAAGAAAAGAAAAGGAGTTAGAAGCAAAAAAAAAAAAAAAAAAAATCTAAGAATTAGAAAATCATGCAATGAGGCAGAATTGGAAGGGGAACTACTACATTATAAATTAATCTTTAAGAAATGAAGAAAAGATTTGAGGTATGCTGTTAAGAAGGAAGCAGCCAGTGGAAGAAGGGAAGAAATGAATGCCGGGAAGGGGGACTATGATGGTTCAGAACGGACTATTTGAAAAGCTAAAACTAGATTGAAAAAATAAAAACAAACTATTGGCAGATTCTAAAAAGTGTTCTAGGGGATACGTAAGAAACTGGTGAGAGAGAAGTATGGTATGAAACCAAAAAACACAGCAAACAAAGAGGAAGAGAGAAATCTAGGGATAATTGACAGAATCTAGCATCCCTAAAGGTGCATGTCTTTTAGTGAACTCTGGGCACAGCATTGAGATTATAAAAATCAGAACAGCTTTTTTGGGGAGAGATGAGCACATACACATAGGGCACACATACAAACTTCTGTAAAAATAAACCAATTTAGGCTCCCTTTTGGGAAGAAAGAAAAAAGAGTAATTCATGACATTTCCTACTGAGAGATCAAAGCTTGCTCCAATAGTCTAGTTCCTTCAAAAAATTTAACAGCTAGAGCTATCGATTTTACACAGGAATGGTTAAAATTTCAGATACGGAAAAGTAAGCATGGCCTTAAAAAGGCATTATATTTGGCTTTTGTAAAGATATGTATTAGCTTATTTTAACCAGCTCATTAATAAGGAAAATAATCAATACACTCTAAGAATTCAATCATTTGAGCTCACACTATTTTAAGGTGTGAAGTAAGAGATTGTAGTGGTCTATCTATCTATCTATCTATCTATCTATCTATCTATCTATCTATCTATCTATCTATCTATCTAAGCTCTGGTAGCGTAGTGGTTACAAATCGGGCTGCAAACCTTAAGGTCAGCAGTTGGAAACTACCAGCTGCTCCGCAGGAGAAAGATGAGGCTTTCTGCTCCCGTAAAGATTTATAGCCTCGGAAACCCTGTACAGGGTCGCTATG
>NW_006408570.1:8267929-8296238 GCF_000296735.1 Chrysochloris asiatica | reverse complement strand
TATATATATATATATATATAGACAATCACATTCTCATTTTAACTTAGTTGATTCTAGTATCACGCTGTTTCTTCTTGTTGGTCAATAATTTCCCGTCTACTTGAGACTGGACATTGCTCTCTGGTTCATCTCTGTCCTGACCCAGAGCACCTCGACCATTTTGGGAGCCTGCTTGGTCCTCAAAGATACTTGCATTTTCAGTATCTGTGTTCAAGAAGCCATGAGGACCTCTGAACACACTGCACAGTCCCTAAATGGGTTCAATATTTTGATCTGCTTCTCAGAGAAGTCTGACAGAGCAGGCGACAGATCAAAGCTACACTACCCCTCATATCACTGGGTCTACGTTTACAAATAACAATAATTATAGAGTGAGTGCAGTGACTGTGTAGAATCAACACTTGAGCTAGAACCACAAGGTCGGTGGTTCAAGTCCACCAGTGACTTCCTGCTTCCACAAAAGTTTGAGTCTTGGAAACCCTGTGTAGGGTCCTTATGGGTGAGAATTGACTTGACAGCACTTAACAACAGTAACAATAGGACTAAATAGCTGAGTCTAATAGGCCCTGGTTTCATTTTAAATAACAGAATAAAGGAAACTTCTGGTTGTTGACATTCCTTGATAAATCAAATTAGGAATTACATTATCTTTTTTTTTTTTTTTAATATAGTTACTTGTTTTCTCTCACTTTATTGTCATTTTTCTTCATTATAATATTTTAACTTGATGTTTATAATCTTGCTAATAATTATAATTCTATTAAGGGACATTTACTTTCTCATTTTTTCTTTCAAAAACTCAATATATATTTTATTATGACTTTGCTAGATATTATATGAATAAACTAATTTGTTATGATATTGACATCTTTTCAACATTTACCTTGAAAAATAACATTGGATCTTTTAAATGTAATGACTTGAAATTTCTTGGAATTGTTTAATGATTCATTTTACATATTACCAACTAGAATGAAGATAAACAATACTGAAACTCCTTCTTCACTTCATTGTGGAGTCTGATTCTGTACCTAAGAGGAAAATCACAGATGACGTGACCGGGCCCTGACCCATGGTAACCTGACTGCTTGTATGGCAGGTGTTGCTTAAGAAAGGTCAAATTTTGGAGTCGCAGGAACTATAAGCCAAAAATAGCACAAGGCACTGAGAAATGACTAGTCTTTTAACTCATAAAGGTGAGAGACCAAATTTAATCTCTCACTTTGCTTCTCAACCAGTCCAGATTTGTCTTTCACTCTGTGTAAAATATATTTTTTATTCCAGAATGCTGTTGTAGTTGTTAAGTGCTGTCTCATAACAGCCCTATATATGTTTTCCAACAAGCTGCTGGTGGGTTTGAACCACCAGCCTTGTGGTGAGCAATCCAGAGCTTATCCTACAGCACCACACCAGGGCTCTAGAACGTTGTTGTTAAGTGCTGTCGAGTCGGTTCCGACCCATAGCGACCCTGAAACAGGGTTTCCAAGGCTGTAAATCTTTACAGGAACAGAAAGCCTCATCTTTCTCCCGCGGAGCAGCTGGTAGTTTCGAACTGCTTACCTTGCGGTTCGCTACCCGAGCTCCTTAGAATAGGTGTTTATAATAAGGCTACACTCAAGAGTAGATCATAACTCCTTTACAAGCACAGCCCTTCCATTCACCCTTCCCATAAACACATATATCCCAAATTGGGCTGCCAACAAGACATGATTTGCAGGGCCTGGTGAAAATGAGTATGGGACTCCTTGTTCAACACTGGAGTCTCTGGGTGGTGCAAACAGCTGATACATGTGGCTGCTAACTGAAATGCAGAAGGTTTGAGGTCCACTCAAAGGCTCCTCAGAAGAAAGGTCTGGTGATCTGCTTCCCAAAGCTCAGCCATTTAAATCCCTGTAGAGCACAATTCTGCACTGACACACAGGGGGTCACCGTGAGTTGAAATCAAATGGACAACAACTGGTTAACTAATATTCAACAGTTAAGAATTTCAAGTCGGTGACAGCACACCCAAGAAGCCAGCCCTGATTATAAGAAAGAACTTTGAAAGTTCAATAATTAGTTTTATATCTATGTCCCCAGATCTTACCTTGTCAAAGACAATGTCTATATGCGGTAACAGAGGAGGGGTATGTTAACAGACTCAACCATCTCTCCAAGTGACTTTCCATCCCTCTGTTCTCCATGTTCTAACGGACCCTTTCAGCTCTGGCTCCAGCTCAGTAAGAATTGCTTAGGCTTTAACCCTTTTGGCAATGCATAGAAGGCAACTGATTTTAGTTGATTAACGTAAACAAGGTTAAATTGAACTCATCTGATAACTTGGAGAGATTGCTACTTGCCCCTTTGTAGCCTCCGGGTAGATTATGACATCTTGTTTGAACATCAATAACAACAAAAAATCAATTTTGTTTATTTGAGAAGCAGGAAGCAGTAGGGAAGGAAATACAAATATGGATTTTCTTCTAAAAAGTATGGAGTCACTCTTCTAGAAGGTCTCTGCACAGCCGAGCAAAAGAAGCCAGGCTTTAAATATCTGCCAGACAGAGAGTACACACAGATTAGAAGGTGAAGGGCACATCCTTGGTTACAACCATAACTGCAAGATAAATTCTAAAAATAGAGCCTCGAGCATTTAGTGGGCATCGTTTAGGAGATGTGGACTTTAGCATAAACACCTGTTCTCTCCACTGTTGGCAGGGTCTTAGTAGGGTGGCAACTGGTTCTCCCATATTTTGGAGCTCTGAAAATCATTCTAGGTATCCTTTGAGCTTACACTACTTGATTACTTCTAGAGTTTGAGAAATTGGTGTAGCAGGATTTCAGATGCAAGTGACTTTCCTCTTGTTGCTGTTTGAGCTTTCGTCTACTAGCAATGACCCAGGAATCAAGATGGCGGGGCTCTGATATAAATGGGCTATCTATGACCTTGAGAGAGCCTTGGGACCTTTCAAACACAGCTTGTCTGGTTCATCAATCCTGAACAAGAGGGATGTTGTTTACACTCCCTTAAGGAAGTTCTGGTGTGGTGCCACAGGATAAGCACTGGACTACTAACCATAAGGTTGCTGTTCAAACCCACCAGTCACTCCTCAGAAACCCAATACAAAGTTGCTATGAGTCAGAGCTGACTCGATGCACTCAACAACAACAGTGGGTGAGGGGTGAATGGGTCAGGTCTGGGCCCCCTCCATGCCCCAACTTGAACCAACATCCCCATCATGACAAACTCATGAGTGCCACCACCAACGCTAGCTCTTGGGGTTCCAATCCCAGGTCCACCTCTTTCGAGCTGTGTGACCTTGGATAAATGCCTTAATCTCTCTGCGCCTTGCTTCCCTGGGGGGTAGAGGAAGGCAATACCACTACCTACCTTCTAGAGTTTTTGTAGACTAAATGAGATAATGCATGCCACACATTTATTTTAGTTCCAGGTTTATATTATGACTTAAGAAAATGTTAACTATATTAATTTTGTTCAAGTAAAGGATTCCATGACAAAGAAAGGCTAGAAAAACACTAGGCCTTTAAAGATGCCTCTGGAGTTAAATCCTATTATTTGTCTACCTTATTTCCTTTGTTTTGTCACTATCTCCCCACAAAACCTTGGCCATTATAGTTGAACAAAGGACACATAGGTCAGAGGTGGTGGTAATAATGGTGGTAAGGCAAGGTATCAGCCAATTTAAAAAGTGTTCCTTGAAATGTGGTCTGAAAGCTTGGTATCATGGGACTTTGTTTAGTGTTAGCTTTAGTGGGGGCCACAGTACCCTTCCTCCTCCAACCCTATTTGTGAGAAGAATAGGGAGTCCTGGTGTGACGCTGTAGGGTAAATACTAGACTGCTAACCTCAAGGTCGACAGTTCAAACCCATCAATCACTGCTCAGAAACCCAATACACAGTTGCTATGAGTTGGAACTGACTCAACAGCACTTAACAACCCACACTGCATGGGGCAGACAAGGCCTGAAACTCTAATTACTGCTGCAGACAGTAATGCTAACACCAAATGGCAAATACTGTCACAAAGGAAAACTCTAGGACAGGGCAGAAGTAATAGTTAAGGCCTTGCTGAATGCATATAATTTATGTCTATTTCATGGCATCGATTCACCAACGGCCTCTTAGCTGACAGTTACCTTCCATAGCTATTCCCCCCCCCCCCCAACAGCTTAGTGAGGAAACAGCCAACGATGACAGGAGCCCAGGATAAATCTGTCAATGTGACTTACAGGACAAAATCTCCCGAGAAAGGTTTGAGGAATTCAGAAAATAAATCTCTGTGTCCCAAACACTAGCAAGGTTACTCAAGTTTATAATGTCCCCTTTAACCCCTCTGGTATGGGTTGTATGGACTATAATTATCATCAACCTCCTATGACACTCTGAAGTGTCACATCTTTTGCTACTGTGAGGACTGTCCCACTCCAGCCTGATTCCGAGATAGCCTCAAGATCAGCAGACTTCGGGCAAGGGGTCATGACTATCTTTTAACTGACAGGTAAGTTGGAGGCTTCGAATCTTCCAGGCTGTGCATTGAAATTCAGTCAGGCAAGTAATAGAAGTTTGGAAGGGATTTTTAAGACTTGGAAGACAAGAGGACAGCAGGGTCTCTGGCTACAAGATAACAACGGCTCTGTGGTTGTCTACAAAAGGTCCTCAATGGGCAGACTTGACCATATACTAGACAGTGATTTTGAAAGCGGTATCAGAATGCCTGTGAAGGTTCAACCCTTTCACTTAGAATTCCTCTCAATTTTCCTCTTGAATTCAATTTGCAGCAAAAGTGAAAGTCAAATCGGAACTTGTGGAATTTACACTAATGGGCAAGCAACGAAAAATGTGGAAGAGTGAGGGGTTTTTAAGATTTATTTCTGCCTTTCTCATTACCACCCAGCTGCAATTCCAAAGTTATAACTGCAGACCTGGAGGGAATCTTAAGGTTATTGCAAGAAGCCACAAATTCTCATCTCAAGAACTGTTAGACTAAACATGATCTGACCCATATCTGCCTTATATTATATGTATGTGTGTGTGTGTGCTTGGGGGCATAAACAGTTTAGTACTCACTAACAGGAAGTTTGGTGGATCAAGTCCAGAGACATCTCAGAAGAAAGGCCTGGTGAGCTACTTTGGAAAAATTATTCTTTGGAAGCCTGATGGAAAACAGTTTTACTCTGACACACAAGGGGTCACCGTGAGTCAGAGTTAATTTTATGGCATCTAGTTTTTGTTGTTGTTTTTGTATGTGTGTATCCTAGATAGTTAATGTAACGTGCTCAGTTAGAAATATTACTGAATTTTTGGTTGCTTTTGATATGAGCAATTACTTTCCTATAGAAATCTAAGAAAATTTTGACATAAATCTGACAATCTATCCCCAATATCTTTTCTCCCTCTCTGCTATCCAACTGAAATTTAATGCAAGCCATAAATATACTTTCAAGGATTTTAGTTGTGGTGAAGGTAGTGTGCTGTGGAGTCAGTTCCAACTCATAGTGACCCTGCATAGGGTTTCTGAGGCTATACATCTTTACAGGAGCAGAACGCCTCATCTTTCCCCTACAGAACCACTGGTAGTTCACAGCCTGACTCATAACCACTATGCTACCGGAGTTCCTTAGTCATATGAAGAAAAAAAAAGATACAGGCAAATTATATTTTAATAACATATTTGAACTGACATCTAAAATATTATTGTCTTACTATTTGATCAATATAAAATATACTGAGATATTTGATTGGTTAACATTAATCCTTTCATATTAAAACTTCAAAATTGTGTGTATTTTATACTTAAAGCTCATCTCAGTTTGGGCTAGCCACATTTTAAGTGCTCAGTAATCACATATGGCTAGTTGTTAGCAGGTGCTTGCTAGTCGATTCCTACTTATAGTGACCTTATGTACAGCAGAAATGTCACCAGACCCACGATTGTTATACATTCAACAATACGATCACATTGTTGCAGCTACTGGGTCAACCCATCTTGTTGAGGATCTTCCTCTATCTCACTGAACCCTCTACCGACATGAAGTGCTTTTCCAGGGACTGGTTCCTCCTGATAACATATGGCTTTGTTGTTGTTGTTAGGTGCCACAGAGTCAGTACCAACTCATAGTGACCTTATGCACAGCAGAACGAAACACTGCCCAATCCTGGGCCAGCCTCACTACTGTTGCCACGCTTGAGCCGATTGATGCTGCACCTTGGCCAATCCATCTTGCTGGGGGTCTTCCTCTTTTTTTCTGACCCTCCACCTTACCGAACATGATATCCTTCTCCAGTGACTGGTCCCTCCTGACAATGTGTCTGAAGTATGAGAGATGAAGTTTGGCCATCTTGGCTTCCAAGGAGCACTCTGGCTGCACTTCTTCCGACACAGATCTATTGGTTCTTCTGAAAGCCTATGGCACTTTCAATATTCTCCTCCAACACCACAACTCAAATGCATCAATGGCTATTATATTGGTCTGCATGGTTCATCTCAGTCACATTTCAATGTCTTCGTTCTTGCTGTACTCCTTACCCACCTCACCATGGGGTGAACCTATTCTCTCTTTGTCCACAACACAGCATTCATAATATGTTGTACATGGACCATCGTTTTCAGTGATCTTCAAGACCAGGGTAGTTTCCCATTCTTTTTGCATTTAAATTTTGCATTTATTATCTATGCTGAATATTGGCACAACAGTCCTATCGTTTGTGGGTTTATGGGTCACTTGCTTCATGCATGTGTGCCAGGTCTTCCCAAGAAATCTGTAGGCCTTCTGTGGAGAGCAGATGTGCCTTTCATCTTTTTTCTCCTCCACGATACTCAGCAGAGTACAGAGCACGTAGAAGGGTCCAAAGTACTTGCTCAATTGAAGCAGCTTCAGTTTCCTATACATTCTGCCTTATGTTGCTGGGGAAGTGAACCTTTTATTTGCTGATGAAAACTTCACATGGCAACAAAAGCACAAAGAGATGTGATAACTTCCTCCAGGGGCCATTTTTTTTTTTACTTTTGGATGGTTGCTCTTTGTCATCAAGACAACTTGAGACTCTCTGTGGCTTTACTGTACCTCTGGCCTCTCATCGGCTCTCACAGACTTCAAACATGTATAACCAATATGATATTTCTGAACTATCTGTGTCCTTATGCTACATACCCCTTCTTCACTGAAATAGGAGAGAGGGGTCCACACAGAGAAATGAGAAGATGGCAAAGAAAAGTCTTCCCCTTTCCCTTGGAGGTCTGGATGGAAGAAGAAAAGGCCCAGAGATAAGCAGGTAGGCATCATGCTCAGGACTCCCCACTAAGGGGATTCAAGTAGGTCAGGGAGAAGGGGAACTGCAGAGTGAAAAGGGTACACTGTCATGGTAATGTTGAGAGAAGGCCGCCTTTGTATCCTTCAGTTCTCATGTGTCATAGTCCCTGAATAGTGAGTCATAGGGCCCTTGCAGGTAACAAGGTGGCCCCAGAGGCTGTGGGGTGGATGTCCTATGCCAGAAACCTTTGGGACAGGTCAGAAACTCAGAGAGAGCTACCAAGTCAGAAATAGTCAAGAGGAAGCCTCTGGATCATGATCGAGCTGTGAAACATCCATTTATCTGAAAGCTGCTCCAGGAAAGATCAAAGTCTTTCTTAATCTAGCTGTTGTTGTTGTTGTTATGTGCCATGGAGTCGGTTCCAACTCATAGCGACCCTGTACAGGGTTTCTCAGGCTGTAAATCTTTATGGGAGCAGAAAGCCTTATCTTTCTCCCATGGAACAGCTGGTAGTTCCGAACTGCTGACCTTAAGGTTCACAGCCCAATTCATAACCAGTATGCTACCAGAGCTCCTAGGAGTGTCAAAAATAAAGACAAAGAAATCTTGCCTGACCAGTCTGTAGAAGGTTACCCGTATCTCTCATTCTCATTTTTTTTTTTTTTATCACAGCATTCTGTTTTATTTGTTTGTTTTCCCTTTAAAGTAAAATCCTAGGTTGTAAATAGTTCATGCATTTATTGGTAGTGGTCAGGAGGAGCCTGGACTCTGAAGCTAGACTGTCTCTATGTGAATCCTGGCTCTGTCATTTTCTGGCCTGTGTGGCCCTGCAAAAGCCTTCCTGTGCTTGCACTTCTTTATCTCTCAAATAGAGAAAATTATAGTATCTGCCTTCCTGTTACAGGATTGAATGACTTACTCTATGGGAAGCACTTCAAGTCGTGGCTGGTTTATAAGAAACCTGTTTATTAAATAAATATAAAAGTAAATTATGACGACAAAATCCTGTTTGTCTTATTCAATATGTGAATGCCTAGTACAAAGGAGCTCTGGTTAGCACAGTGGTTACAAGTTGGGCTGCCAGATTCAAGATCAACAGTTCAAATCTACTGCTCCCGTAAAGATTTACAGCCTCAGAAACCCTATACAGGGTTGTTGTGAGTCGGAATTGACTCCATGGCACATAACCACCAATCACTACCACCACCATGCCTAGCACAAAGTAAATACTCAATAAATAATTTTGTAAATGAATGAGTAAAGAAAATAAGGACTATATGGCATGACTTTTATCCTTGAAGTTGTTGTGGTGGAGGCCAATAAGTCATAAACTTCAATGTGCGAACAAATGACTTGAGTGGGAACCTTATAAAAATGTAGACTCTGATTCCATAGGTCTGGGTGGAGCTAACCCGAGAATTTGCATTAATCTCTAGGTGTTGCTGATGTCTTTGGTGCCTGGTCCACACGTTGAATATCAAGCTTCTGGCTGATAGGTGAGAGACCTCCATCTAGAAATCAGCTCCTGAAACCTGTCTGCTTGGAAACACCCTTCCTCTTTGTGTTGTGTGTACATTACAGTATGTCCTCATAAGACCATCCAAGAGTTAGAACCTTCTATAAAAATGGATGAGGCTTCAGTGGGCACAAAGTATGGTCTCCTCACTTAGGTATAGTGTCACCTGCATCAATAAACTTTCTACCTTTTCTTTGAGGTTGCCAGGAAGATCCGGAAATGGTCTTCTTGCATAGTTCCAGTTCATCTTTATCTAGTCATCTGTATATTTCATCTGCAAAGAATCTCTTATCTTTACTGCTCTCTTTGGAGCCTTAAAAGGTGTAATAAATGTGTCCTCTTTGCACCAGCATTTTCAGTAATTTATTCCAGACACTAGATCTTGTATTATTTAACTCTTAAATGCTTTCAGATTTCAAATATGCTTTGTATCAGCACATACAAGCTATGTATGTTGGCATAGGCATTTGAAGAGCAAGAAGGTTAATGTTTTGAAAATAACATTCTGATTTGTTAGGTATGACCGAGATATAATAGTTAATTTGTTGGTTACGTGTTTATTTGGGGGAGAAGACTTGCCCATAACTGCTCACAGTTTGCCTCTCAAGGAGCAAACATTGTCATTGTCTTTATTGCAGTGTGTTCTCCAGAAAGGAAGCATTGTATGCATATAACAAGATATTTCACTATGCCAAAACTGAAACCTGATTGTATATCTTCTTTAAACAATCATAGTCGGTGATGCCTAATTATCTGCTTCCAAAAGCCTTTGGTTAGGCACACAGCACATCTCAGTAATGGAAATGGACTCGAGTCTCCTAGAGCCAGTTCATAAAAGCAATGGAGTCGTTTTAATATTGCCGATTCTCTCTCAGCAGTACAGTCGAGTAATGTAGCAGAACTGTCTGATGGCTAAGGTAATGATCAGAAGGGTTATAACAGAGAGAGACATCTACTGGCTGATATCCGTAGAATTAGCTCATCTATTCAGTTAGAAGAGTTTGGCTGGAGGGCCTCATGCTATTTGTTTCACATTCCAATGTCCCCTTTGCAGCAACAGCAGAGTCGGGCTATGTAGACTCATTAGGTAATTGTCCAAACCCTTCTTACCAACTCCTCCCAGGAACGTAGATCCATTCTCCACTCCCATGGACTCTCTCTTTCTCTCTCCCACATGCATTTGTTGTTGTTGTTAAGTGCCATTCAGTCAGTTATGACCCATAGCGACCCTGGATAGGGTTTCCGAGGAGCAGCTGGTAAGCTTGAACCGCCAACCCTGCAGTTCAAACGGCTTTGCTGTCTGGCACATTAACCCTCAGCACCACACCAGGACTCCACATGCATGTGCATCATTAATTTCTCAGTACCAACTATTTTAGTATTTGACTATGTCAATTACAACTGATAAACAATTGAAGGTGTTAGAATTTCCTGCCTTAGACTCTTCAAAATTGACAATCGAATATCCAGCTCAGCTGAGTAAAGTGATGATTCCTTATCCTTAAGTTCATCGATACCAATGATCCCTTAAGTGTTTTAAGAAAACTTGAACACTCCAGGAACTATTGTAACATCTAGCTTAAAATAAAATCACATGGTCTGTATTTTATTTCAAACTAATTCACCTCTGAAACACTATAACTCATTATTGCTATTGTTGATATTTTTAACAACCCTTTTTTAAAGTGTTAAAGAGCAAAGATGTCAGCTTCAGGGCTAAGGTACACCTGACCCAAGCCATGGTATTTTTAATAACCTCATATGCACGCAAAAGCTGGACAGTGAATAAGGAAGATCATAGAAGAATTAATGCATTTGAGTTACGGTGTTGGGGAGAATATTGAAAGTACTATAGGCTTCCAAAAGAACAAACAGATACACGTTGGAAGAAGCGCAGCCAGAGTGCGCCTTGGAGGCCAGGATGGCCAAACTTCATCTCTCATACTTTGGACATATTGTCAAGAGGGACCAGTCATTGGAGAGGGATATCATGTTTCGTAAGGTAGAGGATCAGAGAAAAAGAGGAAGACCCCCAGAGAGATGAATTGGCAAAGTGGAAGCAGCATCAATAGTTAAGTTGGCCCAGGACTGGGCAGTGTTTCGTTCTGTTGTGCACAGGGTTGCTATGGGTCGGTACTGACTCTGTGGCTCCTAACAACAACATTGTTGATAACTGGCTAAAAAACAAAATCATTGCCATCAAGTCATTTCTGCCTCCTAGCAAACCCCATATGTTAAAAGAGTATATATGCTCCAAAAAGATAGCACTTGTCAAAAATTTTTTTTTGCTTGGATGCACCATCAACACTCATGGAAGCAGCAGTCAAGAGATTAAATAACGTACTGCATTAGGCAAATCTACTGCAGATAGTTAATGTGTTCAAGAGCAGAGATGTCAGTTTGAGGACTAAAGTGCTCCTGCCCAAGCCGTGGTATTTTCAATAGCCTCATATGTATGTGAAAGTTGGAGAGTTAATACAAAAGACTGTTGAAGAATGGATTCATTTCAGTTATGGTGTTGGAGGAGAATATTGAAAGTACCGTGGACTGCTAGAAGAACAAACAGATCTGTGTTGGAAGATGTACAAACAGAATGCTCCTTGGAAGCCAGGATGGCCAGACTTCACTCTCTCATACTTTGGACATATTGTCAGGAAGTACCAGTTTCTGGAGAAGGATGTCATTCTGGACATGACATCTTCCATGGAACATCCACCCAGCAAGGTGGATTGGCACAGTCAGCAGCAGTGGGCTCAAGCTCACCAATCACTGTGAGGGTGGCACAGGACTGGGCAGTGTTTTATTCTGTTGTGCATAGGGTCGCTATGAGTTGGAATCGACTTGATGGCACTAACAACAACAACAACAACAACAACTGCTATGCTCTTGGATTTTCTCCATAGAGGCTGTAGTCTTTATAGCATCAGATCACTATTTTTCTCCCATGGCATTGATGAGTAGGTTTGGATTTCCAACTTTTTGTTAGCTGTTGTTGTTGTTAGGTGTATGATCATTTTTTTCCTCAACAAACAGGTTCTTACGAGAATGAGAACTCAGGATACTCAGTGAGTCCCAGTTACAGCACCTACAACCATCAGTAGCATTCACAGAGGGTATTAACTATTTATTGGTTGACGAAAATCCCACACTTAAAGTCTATACTTACTGCAAGGGCATAAGCAAACATTAAGACACACTGGAACTGAGGGCCTGGAATCAAGAAGAAGATGTTCTTATTCAGAAGCTGTGGGACACAGAGATGCTTGCATACAATGTGCATGCAGTCTATTCCATCAAGGGGAGTCACCTGCTTTTTATATACAAGGAGGGATCTCCAACTGTTTCGTGTTCTCAAGGTGAACTCGGTCACATGTATGTATTCTGACTTGCCTTTATAAAGACTCAGTTAAGATCTCTTTAGGAGCCCAGGTAGCACAGGGTGAGAGCACTCGACAGTTTACCAAAAGGTTCTAACTCATCAGCTGTTCCATGGAAGATGCAGCAATCTGCATCCTACAACCTTGGAAACCTTATAGAGCAGTTCTGCTCTGCCTTAGGATCTCTATGAGTGGAAATTGACTTGACAGCACTGGGGTTGGGCTTTGTGGGTACGATCTCTCTGGTATTGAGATAAAAGCATCATTGCTGAACTATTAGACAATGTTGAACAGCCCCACTTGTGGATACCTTTTCTAGTCTGGGAGGTTTGTTCTCCCAGGGATCACTACCTAGTAAATGTAGGGCATGGCTCATACATCACAAACCACACATTTGCCTCCTTACCCAGGCAACCTCAGTTTAAAGCACATGTTATTGTTGTGCTGTTGAGTCCATTCCAATTCATAGCAACCCTGTATAGGGCTTCTGAGGAGTGGCTGGTGAATTTAAACTACCAACTTAGTGGTTGAAATCAACCTTGCGATCTAGTGCTTATCCTACAGCATCATACCAGGACTGCAAAGCACATGAGGTTCTTGTAAATATGGTGGTGGTTGTAGTTACGTGCTGTAGTTGGTTCCAACTCATAGTGATCCTGTATAGGGTTTCTGAGGCTATAAATCTTTACGGGAGCAGAAAGCCTCATCTTTCTCCCACAGAACTGCTGGTAGTTTCAAACTGCTGACCTTGAGATTAGCAGCCCGATTCGTAACTACTGCACTACCGGAGCTCTTCTTGTAAATATAAAGGGCTTCAAAAATGGTGATGACAGTTGTTGCCGTTGTGAAGGCTGTGGTTTGGGACTAAAAACTGTATCATCAGCAGCTTCTTCCGCATCCAGTTACGACCTCTACATAGTGCTTAAGACAAAGCTTTTGCTCTGGGCATCTTATCCTACTCGTCAAGAGCAATGATTTTAACCTGGGTGAGAGAGCAGTTAATTGATTAATTTGTTGTTTGGAAAAATATGGAGATATTTTTAGTTGTCAAAACTGTGATAGGGTTGTTCCTCACATGTAATGTATAGAGACCAAGGATATTGCTAAATGCCTTACAGGAAACAGCCCCCTACTATGAAGAATTACCAAGCCCAAAATGTCAGTAGTACTGAGGCTGGAAAATTCTGTCTTAGGGAATCATAGGAAGGAGAGAAAATTATCTTCATTCATTATGTGGAAATTCATCACCACCTTTCTGGGTAAGAGTGAGGCTGGGTGTAGTCACAGAGAACTGGATTTAGAATTGAAAGGCTAGCATCTCATCCTGCCTACTTTGTAATTGTATAACCTCTAACAAAATGACTAGGTCCTCATTTTAAATATTCTCTTTCTGTTGTCAAATACGTCCTATTGGGGTTTATAGACATGTTTGCCATAACTCAAGTGACATTTTCATGCATCATTCATGTTTGAGAGGGAAAGAGGAACTATTTAATAGTTTCCATTTTATACAGTAGGCATACATCTTGACCATCCTGGGAAAACTGTGGCACGTGAGCATCCCACCAACAAAAAGAAGGCAGCAGAAAAGAAAAAAGGAAGCTAGCATTCTCTCACATTTATCTGGTATTGCTATCTGCTGGAGGAGACTTTCACATACAATGCTGGTGTTGAGTCACTTCTGACCCACAGCAACCTTGTATAGGGTTTCAGAGGATCATCTGGTGAGTTTGAACTGCTGACCTTTTGGTTCAAACTGATCTTAAGGTCCAGTGCTTATCTTACAGCGTCTCTAGCTCCTCTGATGATCACATGCACTTCATTATCTAGGCAGGTGAGTTTTTATCTCTAACTTGGGAACAAGAAAACTGAGATAAAGACTGCAGCAGGAAGTCCATGTGACATAGGTAGCCAGGTACCTCTATCCGGGTCCTTCCTCCTCCAACCAGAGCAGCACGGTGACGTGCAGCCAGATCCAGGACTCCCTGGTACCATCTTTGCGGGTTCATGCCTATTTCCTTAACAGGGTTAGCAAGCCTGTTATGTACATTAAGTGTTGGCTGCACATGAGAGTTTGTGATACCCTCTTAATACTAACCAGGAGAGAAGCTGGTTAGCATTAAGTGCCTAGAGGGTCGTGAACCAGGACAGATGGCCATCTTTTCTTGATTAATGCTCAACTTCCTATAGCATCAGTAGATAGCAGACCACATTCATCTTTATAGGCAGTTTAGGAAGAATAAAGGAAGAACGACACGCATGGGTAACAGAGAACATTCTCACACAGAAAACTGTCAAAGTTTAGCTTTCTGATTTAGATCTCCTGGTTTCCCAAACTCACTTAATATTTGTTGCATCTGCTACTTCAGCTAGAGGCTAATCTTTTAGACCCTGATCTAAAACAATGGATTGCGTTTTCCTCTGCAGTTCTTGGTCCCCACAAGGTACCCTCACCTGACTATTCTCTTGACATGACCTCCTGGCACAAGGGTCTTAATGTGGACCATATACTAATTCTAGTGGCCATAGAGGAAGACCTCACTCCTTTGCTCAAATTTAGGCTGACCTGATAAAACACAAGATATCTTATTAAATTTGAATTTCAGATAAATGACAAATACTTTTTTTTCTATAAACCTGTCTCATGTAATATTTAGTATAAACTTATGCCAAAAAAGTATTTGTCATTTATCTGAAATTCAAATTTAACTGTGTTATCTTAGTTACCTAGTCCTGTTACAACACGAATACCACAAGTGGGTTACTTTAAAGACAATAAATTCATTTTCTCATAATTCTAGGGGTTAAACGTCCAATTCTGGATATCAGCCGTGTGGATCCCTTCTTTGTTGGTAGTTTTGGGCATTCTGTGTTTCCTTGATGGTCCTCACATGGTGTCTGTTTTTCCTGTAATGTGTGTGTGTGTATAATCAGCTCTTTTTATAATTCTGATGTTATTACATTTAGTGTCCACCCTACTTGGGTATAATCTAATTAATATTAAAAAGAAAATCCTAGTTCCAAACAGTATCATATCCACAGGCATTAGGATCCCAACACATATTTTTTTCATTCTTAACAGGTATCCTATATTTTTGTTTGCTAAATCCTCCACAGGGCTAGTCTCTTCTGGCCTGGCATCATGTAAACCAGGGGTTGTTGTTGTTGTTAAGTGCCATTGAGTCGATTCCAACCCATTGTTGTTGTTGTTGTTGTCAGGTGCCATCGAGTCGGAACCGACTCATAGTGACCCCATGCACAGCAGAACGAAACAATGTCCGATCCTGGGCCAACCTCACTACCGCCGCCATACTTGAGTCCATCAATGATGTCACCTGGCTGATCCATCTCGTTGGGGGTCTTCCTCTTTTTCTCTGACCCTCCACCCTACCCAGCATGACATCCTTCTCCAACGATTGTTTCCTCCGGACAATATGTCCAAAGTAGGAGAGACGAAGCTTAGCCATCCTGACCTCCAAGGAGCATTCTGGCTGCACTTCTTCCAAAACAGATCTATTGGTTCTTTTGGCAGAAAGAGTCGGTTCCGACCCATAGCGACCCTGTATAGGGTTTCCAATGAGCAGGGGTGGGGAACTTTTTTTCTGCCAAAATTTATGACCATTTGTGGACATTACAAAATTTTCAGCTTAAAAATTAGCTTGCTACACTTGGCCAAATATTTAATTAACTCACCCCTAATGTGATGGCTGGAACTGCAATTGCCTTGGCAGGGCCAGACCAAATGATTTCGAGGGCCTTTTATGGCCCACGAGCCAGATGTTCCCTACCCTTGATATGAAGCCTGCTATAAATGAAGTCCTGGTATGGTGCTGTGGGTTAACGCGCCAGACTGCAAAGTCATTTGAGTTGCAAGGTCTGACATTCAAGCTCACCAGTTACTCCTCAGAAACCCTGTATAGGGTTGCTATGGGTTGAAATCTACTTGAAAGCACTTAACAACAACAACAACAACATAGATGGAGTTCTGGTATGGTGCTATGGGTTAATGCTCTGGACTGCAAAGTTGGTTTGAACCACAAGGTAGGTGGTTCAAGTTCACCAGTCGTTCCTCAGAAACCCTATACATGGATGCTTGGGGTCAGAACCAACTTGATGGCACTTAGCAACAACAACCTAGTGCAGATGATCACAGATCTGCTTGTAATTAGAGACCTCCAGTGATCATGAAACTACCTATTTGTTAGACAAATAGGTCGTTTCACACACAGGACTGGTAGTCATTCGTATGAAGTGGGAATTTCTGTTGTCCACCTGAAGATTTTAGCCAAGTACCGGCTGGATGGCCCGAGGCACAAAATTTCCTCTTAAGAGAAAAAAATGAGCTTAATGAAGAACCACCACAGAAGTAATTTGCTGATTTGAGGCCGATGACCAGAAGAGGTTGAAAAAATAAAGCATCTAAAAATAAAAAGAACAGAGTTGTGATTCTTGCTTGGGTGAAAAAATCTATGAACAAAGAAACCTTTAGTGATATGTTTGGGTGAGAAGTTGATGTTGTGTGTGGTAAATGGCACGTCTCGGGGTGAGGGAGGTCCTTACATCCACTTGTAACTGGAGGATGCAGTGCAAGTAGAACTGTGAAGGGAAAGGAAACGCTTTAAAATTCCGGGCTATAAAATTTCAAGGCAAACTGAGATCTTTTGAAGTTTCTCCTCATATACCTTGAGCAAATAACCATTTCCCATTTTGAAGGGGAAAATGTATTTGTAGAAGCCTATAAATGGTTTATTTGGCTTTCCATACTTTTATAAATACAAATGATATTTCAAATGATTTAGTACAATTGAATAAAAAGCATATGGGGGCCTTTTTTTTTAAAAAAACAAAACTTTTTTTTGGTTTAAAAAAAAAAAGAAAGAAAAGAAAGAAACTTGGGCAAACATGATGTTGTCACCAAGCATCTGGAAGAGAAAAGAGACTTACATTCCAAAAAGGGTCAGAGGACATTTGATAAAATATAAACAAGATGACATTTCATGCACCTTGTAATTACCCACAAGCAAATGGAACACAGGATTTTTGAGCCAATTCTGTTACAGAACAAATGTGAGAATTGTAGCTTATTTGTAGAGGAAACAATTTGAGGAGTGTGTGGTTAGTATCTTCTCTGCATTTCCAATTCTTTCTCTGTCAGTCTTGGCCTCCTCAAATGTGGAGTTAAATATAGTCTCCAACAGCACTGTCCCGCACCAACAGTTACTATCATTATTTTATGATTCAACCCTTTCCACCATTTTGCTGGGGAAAGTTTGTGAGTCTGTATGGAGTTAAGTATATTTAATCATATTTAAACATCAAGATACAGAAACTAATTTTATGGAATGGAGCAAATTAAATCGCAATAAAGGTCAACATGCCTACCAGTTGGGGAAGAATGTCCATTTAAATGAGTGCACACCCTAATTACTGATGGCCAGTCACCTCCAGGCCAGGCTGCTAGCTGAGGGAGCAGAACACGGTGTTTACCGGTCCAGAGCTTCTCTCCCACCTGTGTAAATTGGAAACTGTCTCTGAGCACATCCTTTGCAATCTGAAATTCTGAACTTAGACCTTGATAAACCATTTGCACAATTATATTGCATATCAAAATATCTCACCTTTCCAATACAAGCTGGATTGAAATAATTTTTAAACCACATTTCCTTTAAATCAAAACAAAGCAAATACCCCTTCTCTCATACACACATTTAAGCCCAGCTTCTCCAACAACACTGAGCAGCTGCTCTGAAGCACCGGTTTGCTATCATTATTTTATGATCCAGCCCCTTCCATCATTTTACCAGAGAACATTTTGAGTCTGTATGCATGAGAGATACTCCCAACAAGGCAAGACCCTCATAATCACCTGTGATTAATGCTAAGAACCCCCCACGGTACCTCCTTTAACGATGCTCTCAGAATCACGATGTCTGATCTTGCTTCTATTACACGTCAAAAGCACTTCAATCTGCCCTGGGTTAAAGGCTCATACATCTATACTGATGCCTAGCCAAGGAAGCAATTGGTGATATTTTCACTCCCTGCCCCAAATATTCATTCTTCTTTCTATTTGCCTCATAATGTAGAAATAGGAGAAGCAAAGAGTGTGTGTCCTCTGGAATCAATTGTAACTACTGCTATTACACAGGTCATTTGGCCCAAATTGAGGCATCCCGCCTGGTTTTTCTATGACTTGCCTTCTGAAAAAGGAAAGAGTGGTTCACAGAAAATCAAAGCGCTATCCAGACACTTCCTGGGAGAGGTCATCAATATAGTGTGGATATTTCAGGGTCAATTTCAGCAGAATGTTAACACCATTGGTGAAACTCCCAACACCATTTGCTTATTTCAAAATGCCTTCATGTTTTTAGTGTGTCGGATGCTTCCCGCAGCAGGAGTTGGTGGCTGGCTGGTTAAGTGAAAAGGCAATTGCTACATACCTGCTTGTGCTTTTAAATAAAGAGCATCTAGTCCCCGCTGGCAGCTGGCACCTTTCCCATTGTTTTAATGTAATATGCTCAGGCAATAACACCACGTTCTCCTATTGTCCTGACATCGACAAGTCATGTAACCTTGAGTGAATCAGTTACATTTTCTATCCTCACTTTTCCCATCTGTAAAATGAGGGTTTTAAACTATAGCAATCAAGTTCTCATTAATTTTTTATCCTCTCCCCACAATAAAGTATAAAGAATAAGAGATGTGTCTCTAAAATGCATTTTTCTTGAAAACAGAAGCAGCCATGTTTTCATCAGGGCAAGTGACTTAATACAAAACATTTCTTAACATATTAACCCAATACTATTTAAATTTGTTATGTCTCATGAATATACTGTGCAGAAATCACTCCAACAATGAACTGTGAAAACATCAAGAAAACATCAATTAATGAGACTTGGTATTCCAACTCCACAGAGAGAAATTTGCTGATGTCATTTTGTGTGTGTGTGTGTGTGTGTGTGTATCACTAAGAGACACCTGAACTTCAAGTTGCACTCTTCAAGATTAATTTCATTGATACGTTTGATTTTAAAATAAAGCAGTCATTGTATCAGGTTGTTGTTGTTGTTGTTATGTGCCGTGGAGTCGGTTCTGGCTCATAGGGACCCTGTACAGGGTTTCCAAGGCTGTAAATCTTTACGGGAGCAGAAAGCCTCATCTTTCTCCTGCAGAACAGCTGCTAGTTTCAAACTGCTTACAGAAGTGGACAGTTGGATTGCTGTCCTGCGAGGCTGAAAACTCCTGGTATGGCACTGTGGGCTAATGCGTCAGACTGCAAAGTCATTTGAACTGCAAGGTCAGTGGTTCAAGCTCACCAGCTGCTCCTTGGAAACCCTATACAGGGTTGCTATGGGTCAGAATTGACTCGACGGCACTTAACAACAACAACATAGCAAAAGAACCGAGGTAGTCTTATTGATGAAGATAACAGTCAAGTTCTACCACGTTTGGTGGTGGTTATGTGTTGTGCAGTCACCTTGCATAGAATTTCTGAAGCTGTAAATCTTTACGGGAGCAGAAAGCCGCTTCTTTCTCCTGTGGAACAATTAAACTGCTGACTTTGACCACCATGTGTATTAATCTTTTGATGTGTTGTAGGGAAGCTAACCTTTAATAAAAGAAAAGGAATTTGATCCACAGATAACCTTCTGAGAGTCATTTTCTTCTTTAATTCTTATACTTTGAAACCATTTAATACCACATTAGCATTTGTTAGTTTGATTTCTCAAAAGCAATTTACTTTGTTATCTTTCACTGCATTCTACTTCACTCAGCAAATCTGTTTGAGCACCTAGGATAAACCGTCCAATCACAAACTCGGTGGTTGAACACCCAACAGCTACTCCTCAGAAACCCTATACAAAGTTGATAGGAGTCAGAAACGACTCACAGCACTGAACAACAACAAAAAGTATATTCCAGGTGCTGTTCTAGGAGCTGAGAACATAGCAGGAATCAAAACAGATAGAAATCCATGAACTCATGGCACTGATTTTCTAATGTAAGTAGTACATCACACAAAAAAGACAAGTACGCAGGATTTTAAAATAGAGGAAACACTGTGGAAAATAGTTGGGTAGTTCCTCAAAAATGTAAACAGAATTATCATACAAACATTCTACTCTTAGCTATAGACCTCAAAGAATTAAAAGCTGGGATTCAAAGCGATACTTAAACACCAGTGTTCATTGCAACATTATTCCTAATAGCCACAAGGTAGAAATAATCCATCAATAGATGAGCGGATAAACAGATGTGATCTATCCATATAATGGAATGTTGTTGTTGTTGTTAAGTGTCATCAACTTGGTTTCAACTCATAGCGACCCTATGTAGGATTTCTGAGAAGTGACTAGTGAGTCTGAACCACCAACTGTGCATTTCAAACCGACCTTACGGTTGAGTGCTTATTCTACAATATTACTCAAGTAAAAGAGGAATGAAGTCCGGTACATGCCATAACATGGATAAATCTTGAAAGCATTATGCTGAATAAAATAAGCCAGACACAAAGGGACAAATATTATGAAATATTAGAATGGGAAAATTCATACAGACAGAGGGTGATGCATGGTTACCAGGGACTGGAGGGAGCAAAAGAAACAGGGAGATAATTTCTTAATTGGTACTTTCTGTCTGGGGTAATTAAAATGTTTTGGAAATTGATACTGATAACTGATAGTGAATGTGATTAATGTTACTGAATTGTACACTTAAAATGCTCAAAATGAGAAGATATATATGCATATGTGTTTGTGTTGTTTTTATTAAGTTCTGACTCATAGTGACCCTGTATAGGGTTTCTGAGGAGCAGCTGGTAGGTTTGATTGTCAAGCATGTGGTTCACAGTCCAGTGCTATCCTATAGCACCACACCAGGAGTCCATATATGTGTGTATAATTCCATTGACCTATGAACTTATACTTGGGGGGAAGTGAAACATAAAATAGGAAAACTCTCAATGAAATGGACTAAAACCGAACAATGAACAACTAACAAGGAGCCCTGGTGTGACACTGTGCAGTAAAGCCCTGGACCGCAAGGTCATTTTGAACCATAGGTTGGTAGTTCAAATTCATCAGCTGCTCCTCTAACAATTATGTTAGAGCTGCCCTCGGCTCACATCCCAATGGCAGGACCACTGATGGTACTAACATTTGGTCTTCAGGGAATCACCAGCTGAAGACCAAATCACCTACTACTAGGTGCAAATACAGTCAAAACCTATTTTGGAAGCATCTAAGCTTTTGTGTTGGTGTTGATAGCCTTTAGCTCCTTACAAAGTTCTTTGACTATTTAAGGGCTTACATGGGAGGGCAAGCAGAGTGGGATGCCCCCAATGAATGAGACTATCAGAGTTAGTCTGGTTAACTGATGGACCAGAGAAAAGGGGAAGTCAATAGGAGAGCCCGGGGACTCTAATGAGTTCAGGTTCTTGGGATAGAGATGGTTCTAAATAAAAGATAGAGAGCTGTTTTTCCATCACTGCTAACTCTCTCTTTCCCCACCCTCCCACACCTTGTAAGCCACTGATGAACTGATAAATGATCATAGAAAAAATGCAGTCATTAAGGCAATTATTGTTATAGCTGTCAATAAGTTATACACCTGTAAAAAGTTAACTTGACAAAAGTTGTGTGATATTTACAACAATGGGGAGGGGGTGAGGCTGCATATGTACAACCCAGACCTCATCGGTTGGGAAGTTTCATGGGCATCCCAATTAATTAGACTAATAATTCATGTAGTTGTTGTTGTTGTTCGGTTTCAACCCATAGCAACCCAGGTTTCTGAGGCTGTAAATCTTTATGGGAGCAGAAAGCCTCATCTTTCTCCTGTTAGAGCGGCTGGTAGTTTCAAACTGCTGACCTTAAGTTTCGCAGCCCGATTCGTATGCTACCAGAGCTCCTTAACACATATAGTACTTCTGTTTCAACTTCTAGTTATATAGAGCCTGGGGTCTTAAAAACTAGCAAGTAACATCCGAGGAACAACAATTGGTCTCTATTTGCCTGGAAAAATATAGGAGGAAAGAGATTCAGGAATAGGAGGATATATGGAATGTGTAATTAAGCAAGAACTGCATGGTGGCAGCTACCATTGAGGAACACTTCAACCAAAGATTCTGTAAAAGAATCCTGATCAAAGGGTATAAAATCCAGAACAGAATCCCAGCTTCTCAGGCTCTTTGGCTCCAGAAAGTCTAGAGGCAATTCCAGAGCAACTGGCTTCTTTGGAAAATAAGGACGCTAGGTACAAGAGCAACTCCATTTTACAAGAAGTTCTTGGCTTCAGTATGTTGTTCTAGTTCTTGTTTCTGGGTGATATTCAGTTCCAGCACATAGGGACCTACACAATACAGTGAAATATTGCCAGGTCATGTTGTTGTTAAGCTTTAGTGCATTGCTGCTGCCGCCTCTGTGTCAATCTACCCTGTTGAGAGACTGTCTTTTGCACTGACCCTCTACGCTACCAAGCATGATATCCTTCTCCAGGGACTGATCCCTCCTGATAACATGTCCAAAACATGAGAGACAGAGTCTCATCATCCTGGGTTTTAAGGAGAACTCTGGGTGTATTCTTCTTCTAACACAGATTTGTTTGCACTTCTGGTAGTCCATGGTACTTTTAATATTCTCCTCCAACACCAAAACTCAAATGCTTCACTTCTTCTGTGCTCTTCCTTATTCATTGTCCAACTTTCACATTGATAAGAGGCTATTGAAAATACCATGGCTTGGGTCAGGCACACCTTAGTCCTCAAACTGATATATTTGCTCTTTAACACTTTAAAAGAAGTCTTATGCAGCAGATTTGCCTAGTGCAACATGTCATCTGATTTCTTGACTACTGTTTCCATGACTGTTTATTGTGGATTCAAGCAATATGAAGTCTTTGACAACTTTTCTCCATTTATCGTGACACTATTTATTGGTCTAGTTACAAGGAGTTTTGTTTTCTTTACACTGAGGTACGATCCATGCTGAAAGCTGTGATCTGTGATCTTTTTCAGTAAGTATCTTAAGTTCTCTTCCCTTTCAGAAAACAAGATTGCATCATCTGCATATTGCAGATTGTTAGGAGTCTTCCTCCAAGCCTGATGCCACGTTCTTCTTCAGCATAGTGAAATATAAATAGTGCAAAGTGCTTGGGCCCTGAGCTTTAGCTTCCAAGAACTCTCAGCAAGGAAAGGTGATCACACAAAAGAGCTTGGGATGTGTGGCAACAGTGAGGTATATTTCTACAAATACCTAAGGGGGAACAGAGAACAGGAAAATCATTGATGAAGATCTGTGAGATACTCCAAGGGACACTTCAAATAATGAAGAGCGATGTGAAATCCTGTTGCATTTGGATGCTATTTAACATCTTTTTTTGGATAAAGCCTAAAAGTTGGTTTATTAAAGTCATTCATTTCAAGGTTTTATTTATTTATTTAGGTTTGTTTGTTATACTTCATGTTCAAAGACAATAGGACCCCATCATCTAATCTAGCTCTTCAAATATAGATCAGCTTAATTCTTGGCCAACTATCTAACTTGTGTGTCTCAATTTCTTCATAAGGAAAATGGAGTCCTTGCAGGATAGTTAAGTCAAATGAAACAACAGATGGCAAAATATTTTGAACAGTTAAAGTGTTCTAGCTCAGGCAATAAATAGTTATGGTTATTAATATATTCCTTTTATGGTCATTTTATTACAGAATGTCTTCTCCCCCTTTGTCTCTCTCATCTTCCTCTCTTACTCTGGAAATAAATTCTTCAGAGTCTGAACAAAGGGAGGCTCCAAAGTTAGGTGTGTTGTAGTTTGTCATAAATGCCCTAATGAGTCATTTAGTTTTAAACCCCTTTGAAATATGTGTTGCATTTCAATTCAGCGTGGCACAGGGGGCTAATGCACTGCATTGCCAAGTTGGTTTGAAATACAAGATTGGCTATTCAAGCTCACCAGCTGCTCCTAAGAAACCCTATACAGGGTTGCTGTGGGTTGGAACTGACCCAACAGCACTTAACAACAACAGAGTGTAAATAAGAGGAAAAAATAGCAGCAAAGAAATATATATGTGTGTGTGTGTGTGTGTGTGTGTGCGTGTTCCAATTTCAAAAATGAGAAAAAGAAAAGTAAAGACTAACAGCATGAGTTGTAAGCAAATTAGATTATGAGGGAGAAAGAGAAAAAGGAGGAAGAACAAAAGAAAGGAAGAGAAATGCGATAGGAGGGGAGGAAAAAGGGAGGAAGAAAGAAGAAAGAGAGAAGGGAAAAAGAAGAAAGAAAGATAAAGAAGAAAGGGAGGGAGGAAGATGGGCAGGTGGTCAGGAAGGAAGGAAGGAGAGGAGAGGGGGAGAGAATAGAGAGGAAGTGGGACTAGCTGCATCCTTCACATTGAGTGCTAGATCACTGAAAACCACACTCCATAATCCATGATGGGTGAGCATGGACCTCATTTGTTATCAGCATCCAGCTCAGACTCCCAGTGCTGGGTCAGCACTTCCCTCTGCAGATGCTGAGAAGCAACTTCTCACATTCCTCCCTTTTGCCAGCCTTTGCTTCTAGGAGAGAAAGAAGAAATGGTCCATGAAGTTTTATTTGCCTTGAGAAAAAGAAACATCTCTGAGGAAATGATGGCACCAGAAAAGGAGTCTGTGACTGGTCCAGTCACTGCCTGCAAGAGGAAGAGATGCCAATGGGGAGGAAGAGATGCTAATAGTCCCAAGGCCTCCAGAACTCAGGACTGCATTTTGAACATTTGCAGAAGGAAAAGCCTTGAAGGAACAGGTGGAACATTTTATATATATAGTTGTTAAGTGTTGATGAGTCGGTGGTGACACATAGCGATCCTGTATAGGGTTTCCAAGGAGCAGCTGGTGAGTTTGAACCATTGATGTTGTGATTAGCAGTCTAGTACTTATCCACACCAACATCCAGACATCTGTTGTTGTTGTTGTTAGGTGCCATCAAGTTGGAACCGACTCATAGCACAACAGAATGAAAACACTGCCCGATCCTGGGCCAACCTCACAATTGTTGCCATGCTTGAGTCCATTGATGCTGCCACTTTGCCAATCCATCTCACTGGGGGTCTTCCTCTTCTTTTCTGACCCTCCACCTTACCAAACATGATATCCTTCATCAGCGACTGGTCCCTCATCCGTAGGTAGGTGTAAAAATTATCTTTCACAAAACTTTTGCTTTTCTGCCCAGAAACGGTAATAAAGGACATTTTTTTCTCTTGAAACCATGTACAGCTAGCCCCAATAGGTCTGACCACTCTACTTGCAGATGGGTACCCTGCAGCCACAAAGGCTATGCTGGGCATGCCACAGCCACTCAGAGTCCTTCTTGATCCATTGCTCTTTTCAGTTTAACAGGATACTCCAATTTATCTCTGGGATTCTCATGGCTCAATGAAAGACTTCATTGACATAAATCTGTCTGTTCCCTTTGAGTGATTTCCAAATCCATTTTACCCCAAAATAATAGAGTCTGAAAAATACAGGAAAGAAACTGCTGTGATTACCTCAAAATAATACTCTTGGCAGTGGGTCACAGTGTGATGGAGAAGAGAACAAAGTAGAAGAGGCAGAGTTCATATAGTACAGTGTGGTGATACAAGACAGCAAAGGAAGACATGAGGAAAACAGACTGGAGAAGGGAAGGGAAGGGAAGGGAAGAGAGGGTGAATGCCAGTCATCAGATGGGGGGAGCCCCAGTTTTTGGTATAGAGAAGGGAGCTAGAAGATTGGGTGTAAGGGGAAGTGAGATCTAATAAGAAATGGGAAAAACAAGGAAAGAATTTCCTTGAATCCATCATCCTACATGTTGGATAATTAGCCTGAAGGGTTAGAGAAGTCAAACCAATATCTTACTGAGAAGCTCACCAAGATGTTCTTTTGCTTATGTCCAGAAGCAGTCTGTAAGGAAGCAAAGATTGAAGTAAGAAATAGAGATCATGGAAGAGAAAGGGAGGGGAGAAGAATATTTTTAAGAAAAGCAGTATATTCTTACTACAGCTAATGACACTTCTTTCCTGTGTGGAAGGACTGAAGACTGAATTATTCCCCAGATGTGACAGTTAGAAAAGACCCAAGTCAGGGAAATCTTTCCTTAACCTGATTTCATGCCTTTACTGCATACTTATATTCTAAGACTTCCATCTAGAACGAGGAATGGATATATTAGTGAAGAAGGAAAGGAGTCAAAATAAAACCATTTTCTCAGAGTCATATTCTCCAAGTCATAGAAGCTGCTTCGTTAAACTCTCAAATGTATCCACGTTAAATTCAGTGAGGACTCACTAAGTACTAGCACATGATCACCCCTGTGATGATTTTTATAGGCTGAGAGAAACAAGATCCACCAGAAAGCCTTTGCACAACCCTAATTCATCTCCACTTTCATCTTCCTTACCAAGTCCCTCAGCTGGACCAGTCAAAACCTCCCCAACTGGATTCTCTATTACTCTCTTGCCTTCCTATAGTCCTTTCCCATACTTCACCCTGGGAATAAGGCCCCAGTCAGTGGCTTGGCAAGTCTCTTCCCCCATGCTTTCTTCTCCCTTTCCCACTAAGCTGGTTTACAGTTGCCTTTTGCTTTTTCTGTTCCTTTCCCAAACCAACCCTGTTCTCTTCTTAGACAGTATCTTTTAAACACTCTGGATATGGTCTTGACTGGAAAAAAGTATCCAAACAACCCAAGGTTTCATCCAAGGAGCAAGAATGAAATGCCCCAAGAAACAGATGCAAAGGAGCAGTGGTAGGAAAATCTACGAAGTCATTTTCTGCTTGCTGCCTTTCTAGTTCAGCATATTTAAAGAGCTCACGAGCTCTTTTTTATTTGCTTTATTGGAAAATTTTGTTTCATAAATATATATATATTGATATGTACTGAGTTGATTCCAACTCATAGAGACCTCATGTGGCAGAGTAGAACTGTCCCATAGAGTTTTCTTGGCTGTGATTTTTATGGAAGTGGTTTGTCAGTAAGAGCTCCTGGAGGGGTTTAGGCCACCAACCTTTCAATTAGAAGCTAAGTGCTAACTGTTGTACCACCTAGCTCCTTACCCAGCAGAATAGATCAAGAACAGATACTGAATGGTAACCACTAATAAACTTTTCTCTTTCTGCATTTGCCTACTCTACATATTTCATTTGAGTGAGATCATACAGTATTCCCCTTTTTGAATGACTTGCTTCCTGGTGTGGTGCTGGGGGTTAGTGCACCAAATTGCAAAGCCATTTAAGGCATGTTTGAAATGCAAGGTCGGCAGTTCAAACTCACCAACTACTATTCGGAAACCCTATGCAGGATCGCTATGGGTTGGAACCAACTTCATGGCACTAAACAACAACATTGGCAGCAACAACAAATTCACTCATAATTACTTTTACTTTAAGTGGCCCCTCTTAAATATTAGGGAAAGTCAAGAATTATCCACACTCTGGCTGTATAATTTATTTTAATCAACTTTTAGAAAAGACAACCACACTGTTTTTCAACATAATCTCCTTGGTTTTCAATATACTTTGTTCACCTGTCAGCAAGCTTTCATGTTCCCTGATTTGAAAAATGTTTTGGCTGAGATGCGAACCATGAATGCATCACTGTCTTTACTTCTTCATCAGAGGGGAACCTTCTTCCTCATAGGGCTGCTTTTAGAGATCAAACAGGTGAAAGTCTGATGGAGCAAGATTAGGACTATAGGGAGGATGCTTTAAACACCTCAAAATGAAGTCTTTGCAGCGTCAACAGAATGGGCAGAGGTATGGTGACATGCATTGCCATGTAAGATCACAACACCGTTGAATAGGAGTCCTCTGCATTTAATCTGAAGTTTAGGCTTCAACTCTTCAGGGGGTATCTCACTGTAAAGAGTACTGTTGATTATTGATCCTTTTCTCTCATAGTGCTCCAATACTGGTACTTGAGAATGCCAGAAAACCAGCATCTCTGATGCTGGTTTTTGTCTTAAAGTTTACTTTATCAGAGGTTAGTATTGCCACCCTTGCTTGTTTATTGTTGCAGTTAGCTTGGTATATTTTTTCCCATCCTTTAACTTTTAGTCTGTTTTTGTCTTTGAGTGTAAGGTGTGTCTCTTTCAGGCAGCATATTGAAGGGTCTTGTTTTCTTATCCATTCTGCCACTCTCTGTCTCTTCACTAATGCA